>NC_084593.1:13085412-13387912 GCF_033807715.1 Cololabis saira | reverse complement strand
ACATTGATGTGCAGGAAATTAACCCACTAATGTTGTGTTTCTGCCTTAAGAAATGTTACAGATATCATTGTGAAAATCGCCGTTAACGTCAAAACGGACAGTAATTAGAATACTTCCGTGTGTCCGATCCTCCGTTATCCAATGGGGGACTGATGCGCCCAGCGGCTGGAAGCGACGCGGCCGGTCCTCACTTATCCAATGGGATTGATGCTGTGAGCGGCTTGAAGCGACGCCGCCGGGTTACATTAGAATCTGTTGAGAGCCCGCTGCGTCGGTGCATGACGCTGAGGGCGACCTTGTGCGTCAGAAACTGACGCCTAAGGGCCCTGACCAAGCGTCGGTTTTTGACGCGCTGGGAGTGAGACTGTGTTGGTTTAGTTTAGACAACGTATGGTAGTTACATACAACCGAGACAATTGTCGGAGGGAATCGTTGTATTTTCTTCCAAAAACACGTTTTACAAATTCACAGATTGCAGCATTAAGTAATTCCAGCTTTTATTTTTCCCTGACACGCCAATTGGGATTTCTACTCTTAATTATTAAATAAAAGTTGCTGCCGAGCAAAAGTTCAGGGGTATGAAGGTAAAAAGAAAAATCCAAGGTTAGACATCCCAGAGTTTAAAAACTCTGCTTAATCAGCTTTTCATCGCCTCAGATATACTTCAGGAGTCAGAGATCTGTTTTTCTGCCTAAAATATAGAAGAACAAGGAGAGGTGGAGGTGATGTTATGGTCCCCGGAGCCCTGGTCTTAACATCATGGACTCTGTGTGGGATTAATTCAAGAGATGGAGGAATTTAAGGCAGCCTACATTAACACAAAATCTAAGGCTTGCTCTCCAGACGTCTTTCATGCTCACAGATACTGAGCTGATACAATCAAGTAATTTTTCCTTTCAGGATTAATAAAGTGACCTTCAGTTCGTCTCAATTTCATAGCGATAAACTATTAGAAGAGCCATGTTTATCACTTCTTAATACTGCCGCCATTGCTGTGGCTTTTATTGCCTCCATTTCAGTTGTTCTGCAGCAAATAATCTATTTGATTATCCAACGTTAACTGAACATAGTTGACTGGTTGAAATCCTGTCCCAAAGTTCATGAACTCGACTTTAAATGGGCCAGATTTCATGAGCAATTGTATTTAGAGCCAGTCGTGGCCCCAAGGCCCAGAGAAACCCAAGATCTGGTCCATGTATAGTGGAGACATAGGTACCCACACTAACATTAAGTCCATGGTGACAGGCAAAGCCAAATGGAGGCTCTTTGCTGTCCGGATTGGTTAGTCAACTCATGCAGTGAGGACGTCCGGTGCTTCATCAGCGATTAAAACATTAGGGCATAGGCTCCACTCAATACCTGTTAGAGGCCATGTGAGAGATGAGTAAAGGTTTATGAACAAGAGGGAAGTACATGTTTATTACAAGGTCTTTAGCTCCAGTGGTAGCTGGTACAGAGATGAAGATACTGTATAATATCACACACTAATGCACCTCATTTTAATGATATTCCTACAGCGAGGCATCACAAAGGTACTTTCTGACAACATAGCTAAACTATTGTGTTCCAGTGTTGGGGAAAAACAACTGAAATGGGAGTCAGTGTTGCAATGAATCCACACGAATGAACATCTGAAATGTACAATAAGGTTGCAGACCAAAGACTTTTGTGCAACTCCTCTAGATTTTCTTTGTCCTTAAACACCGAAGGACTCGGGCAGAAAGGCTGAACCTCATGCATATACATCTCCATGCAGGTAGAAGGAATTCAAACACGTTATTAACACTAAAACAGGCAAAGACTGAGCCCCCCCCCCCCATCAGTGCCTGGCTGAAAGCCAATCAGACACTCCTGTCTTGCCACTCACCGGCAAGGCCAGAGATTCTTTCAGTTTTTCCACAGCTTTTGCTGTAAAAAACGGGAGAAAAAAAAGATACCGGGACGTCAGCTTGAGTGATTGAAGCGAAAGGGGAAAACATAAATTTTATGGTTTAAATAAAAGCAATCCAATCTGGCCCGGCTGACATTTTGCTGGGTGGCTCAGGAAAGGACAGAGATCGGAGGCTCGTATCAGATTCACAGAGGGAACTTTACAGAGCAAGTTCAGGGGAATTCAATGTTTGAATTTCAGCACACACACACACACACACACACACACACACACACACACACACACACACACACACATACACACACACACACACACACACACACACACACACACACACACACACACACACACACACACACACACACACACAGCTGGCCGAGGCCCTGTGGCTGCACAGACACCAGCATGGGCACTAAAGCAGCAGGAAAATGCAAAGCAAATGAAGAAATCCCTCAAAAGCCCTTCTCAAATATGCAAATATATCTTGCTTGATCCATCATTAGTCTTCTGAATCTCTTTTTGCCTCAAAAAAGTGGGGATGAACATTTACTCAGCCCCTTCTCATTCCCAGGATGTCAGACATTGTCAGTGTATCATAGAAGAACAACACAAGCTGCTACTCGTCTTTAGCTCCTTGGTACACAAGCTACAACAAATACAGATGACAACACATCTGTGTACTTTGGCCTTTGATTAAGGACATCCCATTGAATTTGAGGTGCCACAGCCTCTATGTCACAAACCCGTGTTCTCAGACATGTCTGGTAGGAGGTTGCAACTAAATTCCTCTCAAATGTTGTGCAGCTCGGATCCAGAGGTACTACTGAAGAAACATGTTGACCATCAGCACTGGATCTCCCCAAGGCTGCGTCCTTTCTCTCCGTTACTCTCCCTGTATGCCCATAGTTGCACATCTGGACACCGATGTCAAAGTTTCATAACTTTGCAGACGACACCACCCTGATCGGCCTCATCTCTGATAGAGTCATGATGCAGCATGAACTACATTGCCCTCAAGAGTGTAGAGATGATAGAGGACTTCAGGAAGGACTCAGGACCCCTCACCCGTGTCGTCCTCTGTGATACTCCAGTGACCTCCTTTTCCTGGAAACCACGTCACCCAGGACCTCAACTGTCATCAAGATGGTCGTTAGGGTTAGCGTAAGGGCTAGGGTTAGGGTTAGGATTAGGATTTAGAGGTTAGAGGTTAGTGGTTAGGGTTAGGGCTAGGGTTAGGTGAATGAATACATCTCAATGAACCCCCTACCTCACCCAACAACTGGGCAGTTAAAGGGGAACAGAGGCAATGCGAAGGCCGACCCACGTCATCTGCAGCTCTCCGACCTGGCCCCGTACTATCCACTACAAAAGAATGGTTGTAAAAATATAGGAACCTCCCTTAGAGTTGTGGAAGTAACAAGAGTTAATTGTTGCCTTTTAGGGTTATCTACTAATCCAAGGTGTAGGAGATGTAACAAGTTAATTTTGGCCCATTGCTAGGAGTTACGATCTAAATATTCGAGTTAGGTTGTAGGAACCGCTTTAGGGTTAGAGCCAGGGTTGATCTCGGAATTGAGCATCCCAATAAATTGGGATTAAGTTCCGGGTTAAGGTCTTAAAGTGAGGTGCTCATAATGAATTAATTTAGCTCCTCGTTTGGTTGAGAAGACGTACGATCAAGGAGAGGGGTCTGGGCTGACAAGCCTCTCCCCCGCCGGACCGACCATATACCCTGCCTCTCTCACTCCCTCGCACCGGGTTATGGTCAGGGTTAGGGGTTAGGGGAAGGGTTAGGATTAGGGAAAATATTAGGAAAAGGGATTAGTAAGGACATGGAACAGAGCAAAAAGTCCATTGTTTTTGTGTTTGTATCTATTTCTGTTAAGCAATTTTCTATTTATATCCTCTATTTCATCTCTAAGGTGTTTCTTATTTCACAGGACAAATCATCAGTAGTGTGCCTTGGGATAATTGGGTGTTTCGGCCATTACCAGAAGACACCCTCAACCAAAGGAAGACCCCACTGGGATTGCTCAAGTTCAAGGGTGTGTCCATTTTAATATAATGGTAAGTTAAATTCTAATTTTATGAGTTAGTATTACAGAGTTAGAGTTAAACCGAGGATTAGGGTTTAATTCCAGGTTTTGTTATTACATCGTATTGTCGTAGTCTACCATTGTGGTTAGTATTACAGGCTGTGGATCAGGGTTAGGGTTGAAACAAGCTGTGAACTACAACAGTGTGGACAAGGTCATCAAGAAACACATCATGGGTTCTGCCCTCAGAGTGGACTCGTTCAGCTTAATAAGCTGTCATGTGGTGGTAATGAAGTCAGGTGAAGCCTGGAGTATGAAGTCATGACCAGCATCTACATAGGTAAGAAGCTGGAGTCCACCACCGCCACTCTGATGGGCGACACGAAGACACCACAATCTACAGGAGCTGTTTACAAAGCAGTTTCTTGACCGGTTTTCTATGTTTCCGTTGTGTTGGTGTAGATCGGCCTCTGTGGCATCCTTCACCATCTTCTTCCTCCCACGTAGTGTCCTTTGCTGCTTGTTGCAACACGTGTAAATGTTATATCTTCTGGCCACGTACATCGCCCCAGGTGAGTGTCCTGCTGTATGGTGCACCTGGGAAACCCTGTATATCATGCAGGTCAAGCAGGTTAGCGTCTTATTAAATATAGATGATCCAGGGGTTCAGGAGGAGTTCAGACCAGTATAGGTCTCACTGAAACATATATAATTAGTAAGCCGTAAAAAGTTCTCACAGCCCATTTGAGCTTAGTTAAAAGGGTGTCAGCCATGTTTTCTCCATTAACGTTGTTGGAGATGGTTAAAAAACAAAAAGGTGTCACCTCCCTAACCTTTCAACGGTTTAAATTAAAAAATATTGATGAAACAAAAACTGTTTGGTCCTTGAAGTGTCAGACGCAGATGGAGATAGATAGATGTGTTATTAATCCCGAGGTAAATTTAAGGTACAGCCTTCATGTAATGTACAATGGAAACTAGATTTCTTTGACTTTAGATCGGCCGGCTACGTCACATCCAGCGCTGCCAGAGATGTGGAAATGCGCAAAAAGTGGTTCAAATTACACTTTTGCGATAAAGTGGATTATCGGCATGCCGGAAAAACCACCTTGTGAAAGCCTCATGGGTTTTTGCGATAGTTGGGAGTTTTTTTTTCAAATTCTAGCCACTTTCTTTTTCAATATTTGTGTTTTGCACCAATCTAGGGGTAATGGGAACGATGACAGATACATCCGTGTTTTGCATATATGTGTTTATGTTATCTCTGACACACACTTCTGAGAAGTGCCTATACATGAGCTCAGTCCTGACGAGTGAATAATAAGCACACGGTCACACAGGAAGTAGAATACAAAGGACGGTGCGTTGTTTGTTGCCTCAGCTAATGGCTTCACTGCTGAATAATTACAGTCCGGCCCTGCGCTGCTAATGGATGCTCACATGACACACACACACACACACACAATTACAAGAAGACAAGACACAAATGCAGTGTCTGTCTCACACACAAATAAATAAACACACACAATTACAATGAGACAGGATGCAAATTAGTTTTTGCACACGTGCACGTGCAGATGTGCACGTATTTAGACACAGGCAGGCACATCTCAATAAAAGGAAGGTTTAAATGAGTTTCGTCTGTATCCCCGTCCCACACACACACACACACACACACACACACACACACACACACACACACACACACACACACACACACACACACACACACACACACACACACACACACACACACACACACACACACACACACACACACACACACACACACACACACACTTCCTGTCGGTGAGTGAAGTGTCAGGTTAAGCAGAATGAATGGACTCGCTCTGAAAACACAAATTGCAAAGTAAACAGATTAGAGTGAAAACAGACTCCTCCACTCATCTGCCCCGTCCTAGCTCCCCATCTCTCCATCACTCCATCATCCATCCTCCCTGCCCTTATTTCTCGGCTCGCTTCATTGCATTTTCTCTCTCCCTCCACCGGTGGAAAGAGTGAAGAAACAGCAGGAACTGCAGGCAGGTTGAAGCTTATTTCAACTGGATCTCTGGAATCACTGCTTTAACTTCCAGGAGCTCATTTGAGGAAAACTAGATGCACATTTTGTGAGGCATACTGAGGCACTGCAGGGACGGCCGTCAAGTACCACATCAGGGACGAGGCAGAAGAGCAAATCTGGCTACTGAATGAAGCATTAGTGATTCTGACAATATGATGGACCCATCAACCAACCAACCAACCAACCAACACACAAAACAACCAATCAACCAACCAACCAACCAACCAACCAACCAACCAACCCATCAACCAACCAACCAACCAACCAACCAACCAACACACAAAACAACCAATCAACCCAAAAACCAACCAACCAACAAACAAACCAATCAACCCAAAAACCAACCAACCCACAAACCAACCAACCAACCAACCAACCAACCAACCAACCAACCAATCAACCAACCAACCAACCAACCAACCCACAAACCAACCAACCAACCAACCAACCAACCAACCAACCAGGCAGGCGACACAGTTCTGGCCGGGCTTTCTCTTTACAACCGTAAAGGCAGAGTGGACCATATCAAATAACACATTTATAAATGAATGATTAATAACTCAAAACGTGAATTTAAATGAGATGACCGTATAATAAATCATAACTCAACTCTTAAATCTTAAAAAAAGAATATGAACAATTACCATGTGATCTGAGAGCAGAGGCTTGAGGACAGGCTGGTGAAAAAAGGGTTAAAAGGTGGTTGACTTTCACAACAAAGCCCTGGTCAGCTGGACTAGAACTGTTAATAATAATGACTTGGATTTATATAGCGCCCTTCTAGGCACCCAGAGCGCTTTACAGAAATCATTATTCATTCATACACATTCTCTCTGGTGGTGGTAAGCTACATTGTAGCCACAGCTGCCCTGGGGCAGACTGACAGAAGCGTGGCTGCCATATCGCGCCTAACGGCCCCTCCGACCACCACCAACATTCATACACATTCAAGCACATTCATACGGGGCAAGGTGGGTAAGGTGTCTTGCCCAAGGACACTACGACAGCAAACTGGGACAGAGCGGGATTCGAACCGCCGACCTTCCGATCATTGGACGACCCGCTCTACCACCTGAGCTACTGCCGCCCCTGTTATGACTGCCGGTTACACTGCAAAAACAAATTTTTCAAAATGTTAAAAAGCCTTGTTTCAAGAAAACATAAGACTCTTTTCAGACTATTTTGCTGGTTTTCAGAGTTCTAGTCAAGAAAACCTTTCTTACTCCATTGGCAGAGATATTTTTGCTCATAATAAGACAAATTTGACTAGATTTAGGAAAATAAGGCTTATTTCTAGCAGGGCTGTTTTTGCTGTGTAACTATAATGAGCACCATCTAAATCAGGTGATGATTGAGAATCTACATTTTCTGAGCTTCATTCAACCAAACATTACACGACCCCCTGCCAAGAGACCAAGAAAAACAAAAACAAACCTTTTTTCTTTTCTTTCTTTTTTTTTTTTTTACAGTGTAGCCTTTAAAACCTATCCCGGCACAGATTAATTAAAGAGGCATGAATCAATGTCAAAGATTATTTTAATTTATTCAAATTTTATGGCAAAGCAGTATAATTTATAAAAATACTGGCGTGGACCAGAACCTGGGAAGCGGACTAAACAAGGAAGGTCGGGTCAGACTCTGCACCTCACCTGATAAAAAATAAATAAATATGCTAATATGCTAATAAAACATGCTAATCAAAAGTTCCTGTTCAAGTTTTACCGTAGTACTTCTACATGAGAACCACCTACGACAGCAGAGCGATGATGCAGACTCTGTACAGAGCCAACCAATGGCAAACAAAAGCCACAAATATCGTCTAAAGCACTAAAAAAGAAGTGTTGGCTACAACACTGAACAATAAGGAGCTGGATGCCGCTGGTTAGTTTAGTGGGCCCGGACCATGTGATCTGATCATGTGAGCTGAACAAACCCAAGTCTGGGTTATGGTTTCCAAACTGAATCCCACTTTGCTTTTATGAGGCTCTGTATGTCTGAACCCCCCCTTGCCCCCTCCCCGTCTTTAGTTTAAAGCAAGTTACAGCTGAACGATGCTTTTACATCGTCTTTTACTTAAGTAAATATACTCAAAACTAAAGTGCTGCGTCTGTGTGCAGAAGTGTACATCTTATTTTGCTGTTGCACTAGCCTCGTCTTGTTTCCACTAACTCAAAACTGGCAACATGCTTGCACGGACACACAAACCTCTGCACACACACACTCGCAAACATGCACTGTCTGCAATCAATACGCAATTTCCCCTCCGTGTATAAAAGATGGACCTACTTGGAGGCCGTCCCGCTGCTTTTGAGTAACGGCGTTTCTACATGAAGTGCTGCTATAATTCTCATAACTGCACCAGTCGGCTCCTAAATTTTGATAGAAAGGATTTCATCTGACGGGCAGACGCAGGCACATTGGGCGGTGGGAACGAGCTCTGATTTATCCTCCACTTCCTGTTTCATCTCTCCTCGCGTGGCAATACATGAAAGGAGTGAAATATGTTATTTGATGGAGCACTTTAACAAAAAGTTAATCGTGGCCGTTGACATTTTAAAGACACTGGAGACCCGGTCTCGTCTCGGAGGGTTCTGACGGGACGGCTTCAGAACGGTACAGATGAGACGCAGCTCCACCGAGTTTCCCAGAATCCCAAGGAGGGAAAATATCGCTTTTAGAGCACTAATGAGTTTCATTGTAATGAGACAAATTTTGATTTTTCGTACCTCCTCTTTTAACCCAGTTCATGTGTATAAACATGATAAACCCTCAGATGGACAACACAACCACCCCACTACTAATCCATCCATAGGAAGCCAGAAAATGACATCTTTTGTTGGGCAATAATAAGTATCCCCCTCTTTGAAGTTGGGTTTTAACACAATGCCATAAGGGGGGAGATATCAGCATTGCTCTTAGAGAAGAAGCTGCTCCTCAATTTGGAAAAGGCCCAAGCAAATATTATCCATCAGGGATCTACTCAAGACAGTTGATAATATTCCTATGAGGCAATGTCCCTGCAGATTTACCCCGAGGTCACACCATGCAATGCTCAGAGGAACCCAGAAAAAGGAAGAACTGCAGTATTTCAGCAGAAATACGTCAAACAACCTCAAGCCTGTCATTTCTGATTGCTTAAGGCACCGGACCTGAGCACCCTGCAGTCACTGAGCCAACCATGAAATAAAATCGTCTCTATACATCCACATATGTCAGCTGCACACTCCCCCCTTCCACCACATCCCTAAGGTTCTGTTGCATCGGCATGGGACTACTGTGGAGCTCAGTTGGACTCAGAGACTTCAACGTCACGTTCAAGAAGAGATGATATGATCTGTTTGCCGTGGCACATTATCCTGCTGGAAATAACCGGGTATAAATATTAAAAAAACGGTAAAAAATGAGGGGCAGCGGTCAACAGGTTGTAATCGCTGGTGTCCTTCTAAATGAAAATCCCAATAGATCAGCCGTTTCTGAAATATTCAGACCAGCCTGTCTCTAAATCCCACATGTTTGGACTCAATCTAAAGTATTGTATGAATTCTTGCCTTTGATATCACTGAAAGCTGAAAAAAAGCGATGTGTGATGTGTTTGTTGTATTTTCTATGGTGTGAGACTTTCTGGGGACTTCAATGAACCCTTTCATCAGGTGGGCTTGCTTTGACTGGTTTCATTACGCTGTAGGCCGAGTGGACCGTCGGACTTCCAGCCCCGCTCCATGACGACACCGGCCGACACAGCCGACATCGGGTTAAGCATAAGTGGACACTTTTAAAAGCAACTTGTTGAAGCCCCAAGAGGTCGTCATCAGCTCCCAAACACAAACACAAACTTTCTTTGAGGAAATGTGGATCTGGTTGTGATGGTGCAATGACGGCTTTAGTTGGCTTGCGAAAACACAAATGATGGGTTTCAACTCTGGCTTGGTTCTGCAAGAGGTGTCGTTCAGGTCCATCCGTCGCCCCCACTCGTCATGGAGACCCTTAAAAAAACGACCTCACCTCCGGAGATTATTGGTATTTATCCATCTAAAGTAATTACCAGCTGCTGGGAGATAAGAATGGCGTGAAGCTGAGGAGTTACTTGATCATTGCTGCTTAACGAACAAAGGCTGCTGGAATGTGAACGTAACAGAGAGTCATCTCTCTCAGCAGCAGAGTCCAAACCAGGCGAAGCATTTAAATGAGACAATTAAACAGAAAAACAGCAAAGCTCGCTCATTTCTGAGCCACCCGCAGGCGACAACAATTCAATTAAAGCAAACAGCCTGATGCATGGCGGCGCTGTGTTTCTGGCACCGCTCGCCTCCGTGATTTAGAGACGTCCTGCATGACTGGACCCGCCTCCGGGGCCCGCCTTTCAGAGCCCCGAGTCCAGTAGATTACATAATGGAGCCGGCCGCAGGGAGGGGGGATGGCCTTTACAAAACGAGGCAACAGGTGAATATTAACAATGCACATTTGAGAGGCTCACAGATTTCCTGGAAAACAATGCCTCCTCCCGCTGCCAAGCGTTTATGCTAATGCTCCGCTCAGAGGAAGAATGGCGGATTAGTCCGGCAGTGGGGCTGGAAGACGTCCACGTCCGTCCTGCTGCTGGACGAGCCGCCGAGCCCCGAGGAGGCTCTGCTAAACCATGATGACGGCTGCAGGGTCATGTGCTGATTTAAGCCTTTTCAGCGTTTTCAATTAAGATTATGTCCGACGCCGTGAGTAGAAACTTGACCATTTTCCAGAAGTACAACGCTCCACGGAAGTTGTGATTAAATACTTCCTTATCTAAATCAGATACACGCTGAAAACGACTCGGATGTCTGTCAGCAGGTTGTTTTTGGACTTTTTCCCACCTCGTTTTAATTTTTTCAAGTTTTGTGCAAAAATATATTGAAATGAGTATTTCTTGTTCTCAATGAACAATTCGTACTAATCCGTTGCACTCTTATCCAGGCCATGTGTCTTGTTTGAGATGTGTCCTGCAGCTTTGAGTTTACACTTTATTGTAAATCCGGACACTAATTCCCCAGATTACTAGCTCTGCAGCCTGACTTCAAAATATCCTCAACGTCATATTTTGTCTTCAACGCATCGCCACACATACGTGGGTCTCCCAAAACAAAAACTTTGCAGGATGGGGACTGAAATTGCGATCTCCTCACAGCAGCCCAACAAAGTCCTGCAAAAATGTGTGAATACTTTGAATTTAGTCCCAAATGCCCTTTGGAGTTGATACCAGACCATCACAACAACGCCCCCTACCTCCTTGTCTCTCATGGACGGGACAATAATGATTGCAAAATATAGGCTAATAAGCAAAATATTTGCAATAACAAATGTCACATGATCAAAGTATGGGCTGCATCAACTCCTACAATTAATGTTTTCTGGTCAAAACTCGGTTTAACAGCTAGAAAAAGGTTGTTTTTTTTTTAAATTGGTTAGCAGAAGCTAAAATGCCACCGGAAAATGATTCCTACCGAAAACAACAGTTGTTTTAGTTCCATCCGCCATAGAAAAGTTCCTTTAATGATTAGACTTTTTATACAATAAAAATATGTAATTTAGTGTGAAACAGTGCCCTGTTTTATCCAAATACGTGTTTTAACACATTTGGATAATATGCATTTCACTGCATTTTTTAAATCTTTTGTAATATTTTACAGGAGAGATTTTTGTTGGATTGTTAAACAGGTAAACAGGCTGGCCTTTTTATTTTGTATAATTTTATTCCATATTTTTATTTGGCCTTTTAATTTTGTATAATTGTATTCTATATTTTTATTTTGCTGGGCTAAACTGTGTTTAATAAACTATACTATTAAGTATTTTTTATATTTATTTGATACATTATGGTTTTTATTAATAGAACAACAGAAAAATAATCGTTAGAATAATCGTCCAATCTCTTGTTAGATTAGCCGACTAATCTATAAAATAATTGCCCGATTAATCGTTTTAAAAATAATCGTTTACCCCCAGCCCTACGATAACCCTTGAAATCAGTTTCTATGACGCACATACATGCGTTCAGCCATGAGCGGCTGTTCGCTCGGCCCCATCGTCAGTCGGGAGCTGAGCTTCCGAAGGAGCGTCCCTGCACCCCAGATGGGGAAGTGCTGACCGGGTTTCTTTCCCGGTCGTCTCCAGAGAGGATCAGCTGTGATACTTGTTGATGTTGGACGTGACATCATCAGTCATGAGCTGAGCCGTCCTGGGTTATTGAAGAGCCACGCTGCAGCCGATGCGATCCCGGACTTGTTCCTCCGAAGGAGCGTCCATGCACCCCAGATGAAACTGTTACTTGGTCATGAACGTTAGGAAATCTAAAGCAGCAGAAGATTAGCAGCCGTGTGACTCTCAGAGTCTGTCAAGTTTAATAATGAACAGAGAGGAAGGAGTTAAACTCTTCGAGTTAGATGCAATTTGAAAGAAACTGTTTTTGCTCGCTATAAATAGTCCGAACGCAGGTCTGTGCATGACTCAGTGCTAGTGTACGTAAGCGTTATAAAGAAGCTACATTTCTGTCACCGTCTGCAGATGGTTCCCGTCTTCTGTCTCTTGGCGCTGCCCTCGGTGTTTACTGTAGATGGGTTTTGTCAATCGGAGCAGCTGAGTGATGGCCCAGATCTTTTACAAGCTCCCGGGGGACTGGAGAAGCCCCGTTGATGACGCTGCATCACGCCGCAAACCCCAGCGAGGAGACGAAAATAAAAATAATGTAAAAAAGCTTCTCTGATTCATTCTTTTCCTCTTTTGATGGAGAAGGTGGAACGGGAAGCCGATTGGAGACGCTGACAGGAAACAATAATAACCTGTCAGCTGTTTATGGGGCGGACTGATCCCTGGGACACCCTGAGTGGCGGCGGACGTATCCGACGCCGTCGCTGATGTGTCATCCCTGCAGCCTGAGGTCCAATTTCAGAACCTCCGACCCTGGAGACCGACCCAGGTTTGGGAACGGCATCGTGGACTGCTGTGATTGGGACCACCGTCCTGCAGGAGGACCGGGTCTTCAGGGGCCGGACAGACGGCGTTCACCTCCAGAATCCTCGCGTACGCGGAGGAATTTGTGCCATAGAAAGGTTCCTTTCGTGATTAGACTTTTTTATGTAATAAAAATATGTAATTTAGTGTGAAACAATGTCTTTTTTTAATGCAAATAAGTTATTTTTAACATATTTGGAAAATGCGCACTGCAATTTTTTTAGCTCAAATTGTTTACAGAAGAGATTTTTGTTGGACTGTAAGAATAAACAGGTTGGCCCCCTTTATTTTGTATAATTTTATTCTATATTTTAATTTTGCTGTACAAAGCTGTTGTGTAATAAACTATATTGTGAAGTATTTTTTATATTTATTTCAATTCAATTCACTTTTATTTGTTGACAGAGACTGTACATATTAATAAACACGAGTGTAAATACGCATGGTTGTAGCCAGAGGCTAATTTCCACCACCAATATTTGACATATTATGGTTGTTATTAATCGAACAGAAAAGAAATCGTTCAGAATAATCGTCCAATTACTCATTAGATTAGTCGACTAATTTATAAAATAATCGCCCGATTAATCGCTTTAAAAATAATCGTTCACTAACGATAACCAGGAATTTGTGCTTCACTTTTTTTCTGCTTAATTTTTGTTAAATGAACAAATTAAGATGTGATGTTTTGTTGTCGTACGTATTCAACTTCTGCAGGACTACGTCCTTCTTTTAGGCAGATCCTTAATTTGCTATCTTTTAGAAAAGCTTTTCTGCGTTTTAAGACATGTGATGATGTCTCTGAGGGACGTTCAGCCCTGAGGCGTCCGTCCTCTGTCCTCGTTGGCGTCTGTCCTCTGTCCTCGTTGGCCTCCTCGTCCTCAGCTAGAGGCCGGCGCTGCTTCCAGTTGAGGGTTTTGTTGTTGTCGGCTCCACAATAACTCCATTTCACTCCCGTCCTTGGAGGAGCTCGGCTCGGGGCTGCCGGCGTCACAAACCGATCGGCTCTGCTGGCTGTCACCTGCATCCTGTACAGGGAGCTGTCAATGACAGCAGGCAGACTCTTCCTCCCCCTCCTCCCTCTTCATCCTCCAGCCAGCTCCGGCCTGACACTGACCATGACGCCGGCTCCCTTAAGTCTCGCCCCCGAGGCATCATGCTGAGGTAACTGCACCTACTGTAACTCGGAAGTATGAAGTTTTCTCTTCACCCCGGTGACACCCACTGAGGGTATTCTTGGAGGAGCATCGTACCGTTCGAGGCCGGGGGGGAGGGGTTGTCAGTGGTTTGCCATGTCACCAGTGATAAGGATGCTTCAGGGCTGAGGTGTCACCCGCGGGAGCGAGCTCTCCCCGCTGTCACTCGCTGCCAACCGTCTCCTGTCACCCGTCACAGGAACGGCGGTGACGGTGCCGGGGTGGGGGTGGGGGCTGCCGGCTCTGTCACGGCAGGAAGTAGCCGGAGGGGGAATCCAGCTGGTCGGAGCTTGAGGTCCTTTATTGGATGATATGGTTTCAGGAAGCAGCCCTGTTTGGGGTTTAAGTGGCGAAGGCCCTCGGCTACGCTTCCTGCAAGACTCCACATCGAGTTCAGAATAAATCTGCCGCTAAAAGTCGGACAAAAACTTGCAGAACCAGTATTTTTTCCTGTTTTATTTTTTGGTGAAAGAGTGTTCTCTCTGTACATTTATATATTCAACCAACTGAAAATGAAGCCAAACACACAGGTAAACATATACAAAACGATGTGGGCAATACTAAGTACCCCCTTTCATGCTTCCATAGGGATTAAGAGACCATCAGCGGGTGCTCATATATCAATATGTCCCATTAACGGTTAATGATCTCCCTCCTAATGAGCGCTTATGGATCCACTGCAGACTTAAGCTCCATCATCAGTGATTACGTGAACATTAGTTCTGTTAATGAACAGCGGATCTATACCAGCCTGATCGGCGCATCACTCCCAGTAGCTCTTGAATACTTCGTTATATTATCAATATAGTAATTAAGCTATTATGATCTGCTCCCTTTGCTAGGGGGATTGGTTCCTGATTGGTTCCTGATTGGTTCCTGATTGGTTCCTGATTGGTTCCTTATTGGTTCCTGGGCATGTGAGTTGCTCATGGCCGTCTTGCTGAAATGACGCAGCTCTTGGCCGTCGTCATGGTTTTCCTCCAATTATGGGTCCATTTTAGGAGCTGAAGGTTCCGCCTCTCACCTGTTCCTGATATCTCTCCCCCGGCTCCCATGCTCCTATTCTAAGGATGGTAGATAAACATAATACACATACCGTATTTTCCAGACTATATGTCGTGTTTTTTTTCATAGTTTGGCCGGGGGTGCGATTTATACTCTGGAGCGACTTATGCGCGAAATTATTAACACGTTATTACCGGTTTATCATTTCACATGTTATTTTCACACTAAACCACAAGAGGGCGCTCTAGGAAGCGGCGCATCTTCTACCTCCGGAGTTAGCAGAGTTGTTTAAAAGTTACACCGAGGATGAAGATTTCATTGGATTTTACCTATTTGGAAAGACACGGATGGTTTGGTAAACTTCTTAGCATGTTATTTATGCTATAGTTATCTGAATAACTCTTAATATCTTATGTTAACATACCGGGCACGTTCTCAGTTGTCATGTAACGTAAGCATACTGTACAATTATTCAGCCTGCTGTTGCCTCTATTCTATTTTTATTTTAAATTGCCTTTCAAGATGACATGTCTGTTCTTGGTATTGGATTTTATAAAATAAATTTCCCCCCAAAATGCGACTTATATATGTTTTTTCTTTCTTGTTATTATGCATTTTATGGCTGGTGCAACTTGTACTCCGGAGCGACTTATAGTCCGGAAAATACGGTATTTATGCTTTAAAAGTGGCAACGGCGAAACCCAATCGGTTCCTCATCAAGGAAACATTCGTGGTCTTCTTCGTGAGATTTGAGGACGACTGAACCCAGTTTAGCAGGATTAGTACCCATCTCTCATCTCTCCACCACCACGTAAAAATGTATTATCTTTTTTAGGGAAAATCTTTCTACGATGATTTGGATGCATGAAATTCAGACCAGACTTTGGTGCCGCAGAATGACTCAGAATATTTTTCCCGTTATGAATCCTAATCGAGCTTAAAGTGCAGCTTTGGTGGGGGCCGGTATACTTTGGGTGGAGAAATGAGTGATGGCTGAAGAAGAAGCTCTGCAGCCGTTGCGTGTCACGAGTCATGCCGGCGGGTTTCAGGAGTGCGTATATATGTGCGTGGGGTTCTCGGCGGTTTATTTACCGGGGATAACAACCACTTCGCATACGTTGCCCCTCTGGGACAAACACATTCATGGATGAGGCGCTCGGCTCATTTCACTGGAGCGGCGGGGAGATGGAGAGATTGCTGTTCCCCCTTCTAACTATCCAATCGCTCTTTGTTAAACAAGGCACAAACCCAATTACAAAGTGCCACATGCTGACAGTTTATTAACATCATCGCCGCGAGAGAGAAGCCGGGGCCGCGGGGCCGCAGGGCGGCGGCGGCGGGAGGGAGGGAGGGAGGGAGGGAGGGAGGGCGGCCACTCCTCCTGAGTGAAGTGCAGGAATGAAAAATTGTCCTTTTTCTTCAAGAAAAAACAAAAAGGTTTGTTTTTAAAGAAGCTGGACAGGTAATTAGTTATCCTTCATATTCATCCTCTGTGTTTTCTAAAGAACAGGGAAAAACAAGCCCGACGCCTCGAGCCAGTGTTTCCTGTTTTGCAGAAAGCTCAGAAAGGCTAATGGAGCAATATTTCTGGGCTGTGTCTGATCTCAGCCTCTGATCACTTCATTAAACTGATGTTGATGAATGCACAAAGCAGCCGCGGTGCGAGCAGACGCCGCAGATGCATCTTAATCAACCGCGGAGGAAGGTGGGACACGTGCGATCGCTCAGTCGCTTCCTCCCAACGCTCGCTGTAATGACCTCACTCATGACTGAGCATTTCTAACGCTGCTGGAGAAACGAGGGGGGAGCGGGGAGCCGGGCCTGAGGCCAGACCACCGGTGAAAACCCGACTCTCCTGGAGGTTTGTCCACCAACGAATCACACGTCGCCTGTGCAAGTCTTCGTCATTGAAGTTTTCAGAGCAACTCCGAGGTCCGGTTCAGACTTTGACTGAATCTGGATCCTGATGAATCCACAAGTGGCCGGTGCTCAGCATGTCCGGAGTTAAAATGTTCATGAAACTCGTCTTCAGTGATTGCATATGAAAAAGGACTAGAGGAACCAGTAGAACTGAAACCAAGACCAGTAGATCTGAAACCAGGAGTAAAAAAACTGAAACCAGGACCAGCAGAGCTGAAAGACGGACCAGTAGATCTGAAACCAGGACTAGTAGAACTGAGAAGAAAAAAAAAACAAGTATTCTGTAACCAAATTGTATTTAGCAAAGGATAAGTGCAACGCCACTCCGGGTACTCCGAGTCTACACGGCACAAACATGAAGAAGAAATCAGTAACTAAAAGCTTTTACCTGATAATTTGCTTATTGGCTAGTGACCATAGTTTATTAGGCGTTCCCTCGGACCAGGAACAGAAGACAAGTGTCCCAGACCACCTTCACGTGTGTCCTGAGTGATTGGACCTGAATCTGACCTGGAACGCGTTCAGACCTTGCATTAGCATTGGCCCCATGTGATTGGATTTCCCCGGACAGATTTTAATGCAGCGTCTGAACGGGGTCCAAAAAACCTGTAATTATTTCAGGACGACTAAGACGAAGGTTCTCTTTCTGAAAATGAGCAGATTTGGCTCAAGCGTTTTCTGAAATTCCTGGCGGCGTGGCGGCTTGGCGGCAGGCCGCGCTAATGGCTCGTGAACAACTGCGGCTGCCCGTCGGATGCCACTTTAATTCCAAAGACTTCAATATTTTCTATAAATGACCCTGAAATCCTGTCATACATGTGAGGTACAGCGGAGAGTGAGGTTGAACCGTATCCGGACTCTGAGAGGAGACAAGACAAAGAGCCACAACAACATGGTATTTACTATGTTATTACATAATTATTACTTTGTAATAGTGTAATAGCCTAATATTACAAATACATTTGCTTCATGTCTGACTTTTATGTAAGCCCATTTCCGCCAGTAAAATAAAAAAATAAGATGAAAATAAATAAAAAAATAAATATATCCCCACGGTAAGTCATAATTATGAGATAAAAAAATCGAAATTATGAGATAAAAAGTCATATTTAGGATTGCCTGTGGTTTGCATGGTAAGGCCAGCAAGGTGATGAGGGGACTTTTGAAGACAGTGCCACTGGAGCGCATGCGCACTTATTTTCTCATAATTTCGAGTTTTTATCTCATAATTTCGACTTTCTATCTAATAATTATGACTATACATCTCATAATTTCGACTTTCTATCTCATAATTTCGATTTTTGATCTGATAATTATGACTAACCGTGAGGATATTTTTAATTTTAAGGCGGCTTATTTTTTTTTTCTTTTACTGGCGGAAATGGGCTTCCATAGGCTTTTGAGAGAAAAGAAGCATATGTGGGGGGAAAAAGAAAACTTGAACTGGTCTGACAGCTTCCCAGTGGGTTCTCACACCCACTGTACACCCACCATGCATGAAGCAGTGCACCCTGGGGGAGTCCGTATTTACTGCACTTCTTTGTGGTGGATCACTTGTTTGCGAGACGGAACGCGCCGCGGCCGAAGCCCCTCGTCACTTTCTGCTGCAGCCGGCAGAAGCAAATGTGGTCCATAAATCTGGTGTATAGCTCGCCTGGGGCTGCCGGCAGGTTTACGGGCACTCTGGGGGGTTTGGGGGGCTGCACTTTGTTACCTGGTCCAGCCGTTAAAATGGGCCACATATTAGTTGTTGTGGACACAATATGGCATAATGTTGTCTGATTCTCTCTACTTTACACTGATTAATTATGTATTTCCCCTCCCATGAGAGAGTTGGGCGGAGTCCAACCCCGTCCACAAACAGGAAGTCGTCTGATGGGTCAGTGTGAAAAACGTTGAGTATGAACATACTAAAGGGATCTTCACACGACTCTGACAAGTGAAATCATCTCTTTTTATCTACCTTTTTCAGATCTCGCCTTGTAAACAAGATTTGGAATCTGAAATTGAGTAAATCTGGAATAAAACTAGAAGATACAAACATGCAAAGTGTGTTATGAACTTAATAAGAACATCATTTATGAACATAATATGAAACGATGATAAAGTAGTTGAGTAAATCGCCAAAACTGAACACAAACGTCTCAGACTTAATCAATATATCCCTCCAATGTTCCTGAACAAATTGTTTTCACTTTATGAGCAAGACGTCATAGAGCTTTGTCAAAATCATCAGCGAAAGCAGCCAAAATGCAGGATGTGGGAAAGTGATAAAGAAACTCCTTTTACTTGGAACCTCCCTCGAGAGCTAGCAATAGAAACAGGCTGAAAGACTGAACAACAGGTGGAAAGAGGGGCGAAAAGTGAAACCAGCAGGAGAGGAATGAGAAACATGATGGTATACAGACACTGACAAACACTGATGGGAAAAGGACACCCAAGGGTAGACGATTATAACAGAGACGAAGAGAAGTCACAGACGGAGGACCGTGCTTTCAAGATAAAACAGTCAATGAAGTTAAACACAAAACAGGAGTCCAAACGACAAAAGAGCATAAGTAAACCAAGGACAAAACTAAAAATAGCTCTGAATGATACCAACATTAACCCATAATCAAAAACAGGACAATGAAAGTCCCCCTGCAAGACTGAGAGCTTACAGATATTTCCAAAAGACAAAGACCAGGGTTCAAGCAGATCCAGGCGGGAGGAGACGGTCTTGGAAGAACGACTCGGATTGGCCGGGAGGCCACGTGGACAGCCAATGCCTGGGGAGGCATGGCATCAATGCCTTGCCTGGGACAGGGTATGTTACAGTGAGTCAGTCTGCATCAGGACCTGGACTTGCAGAGTTGAGTCAAGAGCATAGACAGGAACTGGGTTGGGGTCTTGGACTAAAGTAGAGGCCGGGTCTGGAGCAAGAAGTGCACCAGAACCAGAAGCTGCAGCTGAGGCCGAGATGCTGGCTCCGTCTGAGTCCGGTTCAGCAGTAGTCAAGGCTACCGTGGCAGTGTGGCAGAGCTGTCCCTGGCCCCATGGAGAGAATGAAGTCCATCCTGGACCTCGACATCCTGGACCAACCACATCAATTCAGTTAAATTGTATTTATATAGCATCTATTACAAAACAAGTTTTCTCTAGGAGACCCAGAACATGACCCCTGAGCAATTATAACAGAAACATAACATAAACACTGGCAGGTAAAAAACTCCCCACAGCAGGTCAGAATGTCAGCAGGTATCTGCCAGACATCCATACAGACAGGTGGAAGCAAGCAGTGGGATGATCAGAGTGTGGGACTGCAGGTCAGCATGCAGCTCCTGAAGCTCTGGCCTGCAGACGTGCACAGAAGAGAAAAGGAGGGGGAAGACCAGCACAACAAACGACAACAACAACGGAGAATAATGATGGTTTTGAGATACTTGTAGTTATTAACTGAGTGTTGATCTGAATAAAAGAAAGAGAAGAAGAAGTGAGAAGGAGGGGTGAGGGGCACCGCTCAGTGGATCATGTTGGTGTCCCCCTGTGGCGTAGCTCTATAGCAGCACATCTAGGATGAAGCTCTGTTTCAGACCAGCTGCTCTAGTCTGATCCTGCAGCTGCAGCTACGACTACTGGCCCTAACACACTAGTTACACTAACTAAAGGCTTTACTGAACACTAACTAGAGGCTTTACTGAACACTAACTAGGGGTTTACCAACACTAACTAGAGGTTTACCAACACTAACTAGAGGTTTACTAAACACTAACTAGAGGTTTACTGAACACTAACTAGAGGTTTACCAACACTAACTAGAGGTTTACTGAACACTAACTAGAGGTTTACTGAACACTAACTAGAGGTTTACCAACACTAACTAGAGGTTTAATAAACACTAACTAGAGGTTTACCAACACTAACTAGAGGTTTACTGAACACTAACTAGAGGTTTACCAACACTAACTAGAGGTTTACCAACACTAACTAGAGGTTTACCAAACACTAACTAGAGGCTTTACTAAACACTAACTAGAGGTTTACTAACACTAACTAGAGGTTTACTAAACACTAACTAGATGCTTTACTAAACACTAACTAAAGGCTTTACTAAACACTAACTAGAGGTTTACCAACACTAACTAGAGGTTTAGCAACACTAACTAGAGGTTTACTAAACACTAACTAGAGGTTTAACAACACTAACTAGAGGCTTTACTAAACACTAACTAGAGGTTTAACAACACTAACTAGAGGTTTACTTAACACTAACTAGAGGTTTACTGATCACTAACTAGATGTTTACTGAACACTAACTAGAGGTTTAACAACACTAACTAGAGGTTTAACAACACTAACTAGAGGTTTACTGAACACTAACTAGAGGTTTAACAACACTAACTAGAGGTTTAACAACACTAACTAGAGGTTTACTTAACACTAACTAGAGGTTTACTAAACACTAACTAGAGGTTTACTGAACACTAACTAGAGGTTTACCAAACACTAACTAGAGGTTTACCAACACTAACTAGAGGCTTTACTAAACACTAACTAGATGTTTACTGAACACTAACTAGAGGTTTAACAACACTAACTAGAGGTTTAACAACACTAACTAGAGGTTTACTGAACACTAACTAGAGGTTTAACAACACTAACTAGAGGTTTAACAACACTAACTAGAGGTTTAACAACACTAACTAGAGGTTTACTAAACACTAACTAGAGGTTTAACAACACTAACTAGAGGTTTAACAACACTAACTAGAGGCTTTACTAAACACTAACTAGAGGTTTAACAACACTAACTAGAGGTTTAACAACACTAACTAGAGGTTTAACAACACTAACTAGAGGCTTTACTAAACACTAACTAGAGGTTTAACAACACTAACTAGAGGTTTACTGAACACTAACTAGAGGTTTACTAACACTAACTAGAGGTTTAACAACACTAACTAGAGGTTTACTGATCACTAACTAGATGTTTACTGAACACTAACTAGAGGTTTAACAACACTAACTAGAGGTTTACGTAACACTAACTAGAGGTTTACTAAACACTAACTAGAGGTTTACTGAACACTAACTAGAGGTTTACCAACACTAACTAGAGGTTTACCAACACTAACTAGAGGTTTACCAACACCAGAGCATGTGAGCGGAGTGGAGCGGCGAGAATTTCCGCTCCTCGCTCACAAAGGTTGTTACCGCTCCGCCCTCAAAGTCGCAAAATGCCGCTCCAGCCATAACCGCTCCGCGCTCCAGTAACACTGCAACCCGCTCCGCTCCGCGCAGCGCTCCACGCTCCGCTCCAAAAATGTTTGCATGCATAAAAAATGCACATGTTTACCTGAAGCCTTAGATCTAACCAGAGGTGGATGAGAGAGAGAAAGAGAGAGAGAGAGAGAGAGAGACTCAGCAAAGTTACGTTCCTTGCAGCCAGTCACGGAGCCGAGAGGAACAATTACGCAGAGCCGACATAGTTTTAAAGTCCAAAAAATAGATATTTACTGACAAGAAAAAATAAGAAAATAATTTCACCTAATGGAATTATCTGGTTTAATACACTTTTGTTTATTAACCTTTCCCGAAACAATGTTTCATTCACTGTGTGTTCGGGTGTGTGTGTGTGAGACGTGTGGGTGCAGCGGAGGAGAGAGAGGGAGATGCAGGTGTGCGTGTGTGGAAGACCGGTACACGTGTTCAGTTACTTTTCAGTGTGTCCTCCGTTAGTTTCAGTCGTCGGCCCTCACGCGTTTTGTTTGCTCTTATTACATGTTTGTAATAAATGTGCGAGGTTGCACGGACAGCATTTTTCCTCCGTCCTTTTTTCCCTTCACTTTCCCCGGACTTAACGCCGGCTACGAGCCAGAGACCGAATTAAAATACCAGCTCTCCCAACTACGGTTCAGAGATAGGACTGGAAAAGAAGAAAGGTAACAGGTAGTTTGTAGAGAGGTGGGATATGTTTGGACACGCATCGGGGCCGTGATATGGGGTAACGGAGCGAAACTGGAGCGGGATGACGCCCCGCTCCAGCCAATCATCCTAGAAAAAAAAATCCCGCTCTGCGCTCCTTTCAAAATTCGCCGCTCCGCTCCGCCGCTCGCTCACGCTCCGCTCCGCTCACATGCTCTGACCAACACTAACTAGAGGTTTTCTAACACTAACTAGAGGTTTACTGAACACTAACTAGATGTTTACTAAACACTAACTAGAGGTTTACCAACACTAACTAGAGGTTTTCTAACACTAACTAGAGGTTTACTGAACACTAACTAGAGGTTTACTAACACTAACTAGAGGTTTACCAACACTAACTAGAGGTTTACTAACACTAACTAGAGGTTTACCAACACTAACTAGAGGTTTACCAAACACTAACTAGAGGTTTACTAACACTAACTAGAGGTTTACCAACACTAATTAGAGGTTTACTAACACTAACTAGAGGTTTACTGAACACTAACTAGAGGTTTACCAACACTAACTAGAGGTTTACTAAACACTAAGTAGAGGTTTACTAACACTAACTAGAGGTTTACTAACACTAACTAGAGGTTTACTGAACACTAACTAGAGGTTTACTTAACATTAACTAGAGGTTTAATAAACACTAACTAGAGGTTTACTTACACTAACTAGATTAATTTGATTAACTGTCCATCCATGAGTGGGAAGAACAGGGAAACTGGACCAAACTGGACTGAACTGGTCTTTGATCTGATTGTATTGGACTTGTTGTCTATAGGCGCGTTTCCATTACGAGGAACGGACCTGTAATGTGGCCTTCACGAACCTTTATGGGGCCAAAAAGACGGCCCTGTAGTAGGGGGGGGCTGTTTTTTGGCCTAGAGGGGCTACCTGGTCGGTGTGTCTCTGCTGATTAAGTATTCTAAAAGCAGGAAATTATGTTCAGCCCTCTGACTTGAACCTAAATCATGTGACCACAAATCATTCTTTAAATCATTCTTTAAATAGTTATTTTAATCTCAATCGCTACGGCCGCGATGTATGTTTGAAAAGAAATACAAGCAGCATCCGTTGTTTACGTGTTTCTTCTTCTTTTCCTGTAGTAGAGGTTCCTGTCGGCCAGATTTACCCGGAATTCCCACTAGTGGAAACGCACCTTATGTGAAGTTTTTATGTGATTTTTGTTTTAAATTGGTGCGAAACAAATAAAAAGTGAACTGAATTCAATTGAAAATGAAATTCTATTGAAGAGTCGCAACACATTCCTTAATTGGGATTAAAGTCTAACCAGTTTCGGAGCATCTCATGGGACAAGACAGTAAACCGCGACGCCAATGTTCCCTTCGTTAATGCCGTAACATGTCTTCATCGAACTCAGTTTTTATTAAAGGGCTGTAAAACATCATTATAACCATCAAGACCAAAGCAACAGGAGATGATACGATAAAAAAACACCCCAGAACCCAGAAGGTGGTCTTGTCCGGTTGTCTGTTCTGATGCATAGTGAACATCCAAGGCGCTCCCAGCAACCTACGTTACACACTCAGTTATTTATCAGAAATGATGTTGAAAACTTGTGAAAACTATGGAAATATTGCATCAGAACGTGTCTGGAGTGCTAAAACTCAAGTCCAATCCTTTAGTCGAGTTGTTTCATCTTGCGTTTACCTTCAGCTGTCAACAGGGGGTGCAGCCATCCCTCCAGCGCCGCTGCTCTGATCATCACTGCAGATGCACAAACTTCCACCTGTATCATCCATCTCTCCGGAGAAACTTCCTCACAGATATCCGTGTTTCCTGGAGGGCTGGGAGGATTCCTCCCCCGAAGTTCAGCAGCATCTGTGTTTCTTTACACTCCTGAAATAATTATGAGCTCGGTCCATACTTCTCCTCTCAACAAGCCTCCCTTTTCCTTTTTTTCTTTTTTTACTATTTTATTTGTTGTGTTTGGATCCTGGCAGCAGCCCTAAGGGAGGTTAGGGTTCAGTGTCTTGCTCAAGGACTCTCCAGCACCCCATGGGACAGCCAGCTGCCGTCAGCCCACAGCCGTTCACGTCTCCTTCAGCTACTGTGTTTGGCAGCACTTGTTTGTTTTAGATACCGTTGGCAGCTTTCAGTAAAGATTCAACTCCAGGATGAAAATGTCAGACCAGATATTCAGATTATTGTAATTCTTCACTGATGCTCATCCAAATGTTCTCATATTGGTTTGAATAAATTTAAAGGGGACTGACGCTTACACTGAAAGTTGAGTTTACATGTTTTTGTCAGAATAACTAAGTCATGCAGTACAAAAGCAGCCGTTTCAACCTTGTCTTCACAGGTTTGCTCATAGAACCAGTTCTGAGGTTCTGTAATTACAATTGTCTTAGATATGAGATCAATCCCTGACATTTTGCTGGTCTGGGAACAGGGAGGATGTTGCATGCTGTAAGACATAAAGCAGTTGTCTTAGAGGAGCAACTGCTGCCGCATCAGTTTGCGAAGGGATGTAAAACTATTTCCAAAAGATTAGGAGTTCAACACTGTAGAATGAAAAAAATCATAACAAGTTTACCCCAACGTCGGACCATGGACAGCTATATGAAATGTAAAAGAGAAAGTAAAGGTGAACATCTGCATATGTGGGTGCATTGAATACGTTAAAATCCACGAGAGCAGAACTACAAGAAAACTGACCCTAACACAACAGAGAGTCTGCATCAGAATGCTGCAATGACAGGACCTTAAGAGAGCTGTATATGACCGAAAAGACAAAAATAAAGAATGGACCAAATTCCTGGATGCTGATGTGAAAGGTGACTCATTCACAAAGTGACTGCTTCAAGTTAACGCGGCTAAAGGGGGATTGACAAGCTGCAGAATCATTGGGATACCTAGTATTATCCACATTATGCTTTTATTTGTCTTCATTTTTGGTGAATAAAATGGCATGGTAAAAGCAGCTTCATGTTGGTCTTCTGAGGTTTTATTTGCCAAATACTATCCCACTAGGGTCACAAGATACACGATGCAGTTGACCATAATTGACACTAAAATCAGAATTAACTCCAAATTCACAGAAAATCTCTTTAAAATGCAGTAAATCTGAAGACAAAAAATAAACATTTGTTGTTATGTGGATTGTACAGTTTGAAAGCCAAAAAGTGAAGGGTTTGGGGTTCTGATGACGTCTGAAGAGGCAGAATGATGAGGAAACGGATTCTTTACGTTTGTTTGGGATTTCATGGTGAAGTGAGTTTCCTTCAGTCCCTTTTTAAAGAGATTTCTCCTCGTTTGGGAGGTAGAAATAGAAAAATAAGCCCCTGAGAGAGGTGAACGTCTGCTGCCCTGTCATCCAATCTTAAGTACCGGGTCGAGCGATCTACTGCCGGTTTAAGACATCCAGCGCTCCTTTTAATCCCCCTGAGAAGTTGGCCTGAGAGGGGCCGATCAAAGGAACCCCCACCTCCCGCCTGAAGACCAGAACAAGCGGCGGTCTGTCTTCAGGGGGATTCACAGGTAACTGGAGCCCGCGGCTCCACGGCCGCACAAACACTTTCCCCGTCCGCTATCGGATCGGTTCTCCCACCTGAAGCCCAGCCTTGTCCTGCACTAAACGACCCCGATGTAATTAGCCTCGGGGACACAAAGACACCAACAGCCCCTCCTCGGGGCCACACAACGGGGGCAGTCATCTCAATGCCTCATTAGGAGACATCAGATTAGATAAGGGAGGTCTAGAATGTCCCCCGCCCCCGCTCTCCACCTGCTGACAGGTGAGCTGGGAGGAAACTCCACCTCCTCGCTTCTCTTCTTTACCTGGGCAGAGCAGAGGTCCCCGTCCCTCCCAGGAGAGATGCTAATGGGTGTAATGAGAAGGGCGGGTGGATGTTTAGTATCGAGTTCTGGTTCCAGAGGATGGGGGGGGGGGCTGAGAGTTCTGCAAGAGCCGAAGAAAGACAAAAAGGAAAGACAAAGTACAAATAAAAAAGCTTGAGATGAAGAGGACACCTAGAACTGAAGCCGCTCAACATTCCTGATCTGCCAGATGTTCTGGAAGTCTGGACCTCAGCAGGCCCGTTCAGCAGCTGGACCCATCTCCTAGAAAGATGCAGGATGTGGTTCAGAAGAATCTTGCTTTAAATATTTACAAATACGGAACATTGTTCAATCACTTATCAAAGCAAATAAAATTCGATTTGGACTATCTGAAATAGAGGACATATTTATAACTTCAGACACAATTAAAGGAAAGATCAGTGAATTTTATAATATTTTATCACAAGGAGGTTTGTCATCTTTCCAAACTTTAGTGAAGATATGGGAGAAGGAGTTGGGGATGGTCTTTGAAGAAAATACTTGGTTAAATATATGTGAAAATATACATTTTCCTTTTACTAGTAATAAAAGTAAAGAGGCTAATTTTAAATTTATTCACAAACTTTATTTAACTCCAATTAAAATGCACAAAATTTCAAACGATATCTCTTCAAAATGTCCAAGATGCAAAAAAAATCGATGGAACATTTGTACATATGTTTTGGGAATGTGATCTTTTAATAAGTTTCTGGAAATCAATTCATTCCTTCACACAATCAGTATTAGAAATTAATTTTGATTTAAGCTCCAATTTGTATTTATTAAATGACACACTGGATCTTCAGTTAGACCGGAAAAAAAGCAGGATATTAATTATGATCACATACTTCGCTAAGAAATGCATACTTTTACTTTGGAAAGATGATTCCCCTCCAACTTTCAAGTTTTTTTTGGATCAAATTTCAGTTTTTTTACCATTGGAAAAATTAACTTTAGAAAAATACAACCGTGCTCATATTTTTCAAGAATTTTGGTTCCCATTACTCTCAAAACTGGATAATTTTTCCAAAGGGGACAAATGAGTATCTTTATTTTTTTTCGAACTTGTGCCTTATAGGTATGTATGTTTGTATGTATATATGGATATATCTATATATATAGTTTGATATCGCTGTTGCTGCCATTATATATATTTTTTTTTTATTTTTTTTTTTTATTTATTTTTTTTTTAATATTTATTTAATTTTGTTCTCCCTTAATGTATTTTTTTTTCTTTTTTTTTTTTTCCCCCTAGGGTAATTATGGGGAGGGTAGGAATGTGGGTATAATAGAAATCATGCATGTGAAAATGTGAATTGTGAAAATTATTGTGAAATAAAAAGATATAAAAAAAAAAAAAGAAGAATCTTGCTGAAATGTGCAAGACGTTCCCTGAAAACTGCGTCTGGACGAGAGCAGAGGTTGCTCTGAGACTTATGTGCCGGATGCCCAGAGATGCAGGATCTGAATCGAGGGCCGATGACGAACCTGATGGACCTACTTGTCTTCAGTCTGGAGGACCAGCTGACGGGACCTTCGGTCCAGAGAAGACGCTGGTGTTTCCGGGTCACGTTCACACATATATTCCTCTTTGCGTTTGTTGACAGCCAACTGCGTTATCAGTTTTCTGGAAAAGGTTCACGACAGAATCGAGTCTGACGGCCCAATGATCTCCAGGATCAACATTGGTGTGGACTTTGGTCCTGAACATTCATCACTCAGCCTTAACTAGTCTTTTTATTCTTTGAAGACACTCAAAGTCTAAACTGCTTTTAATTCAAACACCATAATAAACTTTTTCATATAAGGACAAACATGCAGAATTTATTACATTTTCTAATTCTTTTTGTCAGACAAAAAGATTTTTAGGTTGTTTTTTTTTCGGCGAACATCAACATCAACATCAGACGGATTCACTGAAACATGTAAAGTATTTAAAAAAAAACTAAAAATCTTTATGTCGGACAAAAAGAACTAGAAAGAACTAGAAAATTAAATTGTAAATCCATAGACAAAATTAACTTTATTAAATCATGCAAAATTAATAATAAAATGACATTTCTTACTCAAAAATGTTTCAAACACTTTGTGTAAAATTTAAATAAAAACAGCAATGATTGAATAATCTCATAATAGGACATGAAAAAAAGGCATTTTACTGTTTTTTTTTTTTTTTTATCCCGGTTTTTTCCCAAATTTGAATCACCCAGTGCTCCTAACTAAGTGACAGTCCTGGGCATTGCTCCCTCTACCAACCCCGGGAGGGCCCTGCTTTACTGTTTAATGAAAAACATCAGCTCGATCTGAACTTTAAAAAACTTTGTAGCCTTAATGCGTGTTCTTTTATGTAAATGCAATCAGCCCCCCCCCATATGCATCTGTGCGTGACCCGCTGATGGCTGCGTTGTTAAAATATGGAGCCTAAGCCGTCCAGGTCCACCAGCTCATTTGCAAACTTTCTGACACCGAATAAATAAAGCAGCCCGTCAAGTGCAGACTGTCGGGGAGGGTGGAGCTGGTGGAGGCCGCCACGTCTCTTTAAGCCCCTCTGCGTTTGGCTGCGGGCCGTGAAGCTCAGACGACGCAGGAACTGATGATAAAATGAGTTTGGAATAATAAAAAGAGTCTTTTTTGTACCTAATTCCTCCTGGTCTTGCCCCAGAAATACAGATCTGACACGGAAAAAAAAAAAAATCAAGGGCAACCCAATCATCTGCTGTCAGAAAGAGGAGGGGGGGCGATGGAGGTCTGACCTCCATCTTCAGTTAATTGGCCTTGACTAATTTGTTGCAGCATTTGTGTGACACGTGTAGATCACACCGACAAAAAAAACAATCTACGCTCTTTCAGCTCCGCAGACACTCGACCAGCATATTTTCCACCTTTAAACATCAGTTTCAAGTGTAAAAAAACAAACAATAAAATGTGTGTAATTAAGATGTCAAATGTTGTGACTGGAAGGACTTTTAAGGATTTTATTTAAAGAAGCAAATCTTCGTTTATGGAAAACTTCATAACCTTGTGGGTTTCTGAGAAAATTAAGTGTTCAATAAACCACTTTTCCCCAGTCGGTGAAAAAAAGAGAAATATAAACTAACTGAGGATTAAAACTTAAAACCATCAGTAGAAGATCTTCCACTGAAATATTATGAATAAAACACCAAATAGGACTTAAGTTGATGTCGGAAGTTTTTGTAACCGGGAAAGACCTGATCTGAGATCTTATGAGCTGGTTTATAATTTCATGAAGAGATTATTTGATCGATGTCCCTTAAATTAAGTTATCCAGGTTTGGATAAACCTGGCTGCTCTGTTTGGGTTTGAACCGGTTTTAAAGCTGTTTTATCTCTGCTGTATCTGTAAAGGTCTCCATATGCATGAGACTACTGTAAACACTGCTCCCCGCTCACTCTGCTGCTACCAGTCACGTTACTGCCTGTCCTGCTGCCACGGAGATGGTTGAGATGGTTTAAAATAATGCAATCTTTTTAATTTTTAATAAATTATTGCAAAAGCAGAAGCTTATTTTGAATAAAAAGAGAATCTACAATAATTTGTCAAAAACTAAAGATGTGTTGTAATGTAACCGGTGGTGGTTAGCTTCTGCGTCGTGTATCATGGATGACTGGACTCAAGCTGTTCAATTACAAACTTTATTTGTTGTTCCCTTTCCCTGAAGACATCACCAGAACAAAGTTCCACCTGAGGAGAACCGTTGTACTTTAAGTTAAACATGAATGATTTGGGGGAATTATTAATCGGTCAAATCAATCATTGTCACATTAACCCCCTTAGAATTACACACAATTATTAGTAGTATAACAAACATATTTTCACGACACTGGCCTGAATACAACACAAAATACTGTACACATTAGTAATATAAGCTTCCTATAACAGGGATAAGAGATTCAGACATTTACTGGGCGCCTAGCAAAACTCAAAATACTCAGTAATCAAAATGAAGTGCCTTATACACCACACATAGCGCTTTTCCACCAAACCGGTTCCAGAGCTGGTTCTGGGCAAGTGTTGTTGCTGTTTCACAACTCGTTCAACTTGCGAACCAGCTGAGAACCAGATTGTTTTTCCACAGCTCGGGTGCTAAGGGGAGCCACGTTATTATGTCACTGCAAACGCCAGTTTGGTTGTTGCGTTTGTATTGGCGTGAAAGTTGAAGCAACAACAAGGAATTTGCTCCAATATGGACTTGGTCCACGTACTGTAGCTCCTCCGTGGACCACATCTCTAAAACACAGGTTGTCTCCTCCTCAGACCACTGCTGCTTTGCTGGATCCAGATTAATTCTTATTTGAAAATGCCGCCGTCTCCCAGTCTTGCTATTGCCGTTGGTATTAACAACTCTGTTCCCTCCGCTTATGTAAGCGGTTCTTTCCTCTAGCCCAGCAAAGAGTTGGTGCTACCTTGGAACCGGTTTTTCTGGCCCGGGGCCAGTTCTTTGTCCGTGGAGAAAGCAGAAAGCCCGGTTCCAAACTCAGCACTGGCCCAGAACCAGAACTAGAACCAGCCCTGGAACCGGTTTGGTGGAAATGGGGTAACAGAGGCCAACAATTTGTTTTAATTTTTCTTTTTTCTTTTTTACCTTGTCTGCACACATATTAATGGTTGATACCATGCCGGTAAAAACCTAAGGCATATATATGTGCATTATTACTATATTTAGTATATATACATATACATACTCATACACATACATACATATACACATGCAAACCCAGTGAGTTTTTTTTTTTTTTGGGGGGCGGGGGGGGGGGGGGGGGTTTGACATCCACTGCCAATCCAGGAAGCAGTAACACATGGAGGAACACGTCAAGCACTGGAAATCTGCAACAAAAACCACAAACGAAACACAAAACCGACACGGAGCCGACCAAAAGACGAGCAGCAATCGACCCAAATCTCGAGATCCGAACACAGTCTGAGCTAAGCTACCGCTAGCAATTTGTTTTCATGACTAAATAGAACAAAACTAAAAACTACATATGCAACAAGTGAAAATATACCACCACAAAAGAATAAGTATGAACACCATTAACAAAAGGTTCACTTTATATTACCCAACATATGAAGGACAACATTACATGTCATAATGGAATGAGAGTTGTGTTCCAGACATAACAAGGCTTCAAGTTGTGTCATGGACTCGATCAAGCGACACAGGTTTGATGACGCTGCCAAAATGTGAATCCAACCTCTGAAGAAAATCACCTGTGCATTCTGCCCAGGGACCAAATGCAAAGTTGAGATCTTCTTTTCCACTGTTGTCAAGAAAAGTCTTGCAAACTAGGAGTTGTGCTCATAAAAAGAAAAACAGCGTTCGCCGCAGTGGCTCCTTTGTTTCACTTTTTTTCTGGGAAAAGGTGTAATGAAAAGCCAAAAAATGGAAGATGATCCTGGCTCCAAAAATCTTGATCAGAGGACGGAGCTGACTTCATGCAGGTTTCCACCATCACCATGGACGGCGGTTACGGTTCAGGATGGAAGTGAGACACATGTTTGCTGTACAGTAGACGTATTTGTAATTGCATGATTGAATCAGGAGTTTCCTGCTATGATATATGTTTTAAACTCCGTATTTCTCGGCACCGAGTCGATACCGGTGATCGAAAAGCAGAGAAGTGGTGCCAAGTCACCTGGCTGAGCTGGAAGCACACCTGTCCACCACCGGCAATCAATCACAGGGCCTTCAACAACCGACAAAACTTGATCATAAAGCACCAAGAAGGATGTCTCAGATAGAGAAAAAGCTGCAGAATATTTCCTCACCTTATAGACCAATAACCTAGAAAAACATATGTCAATGTTTGGAGAAAAGCTGCATAAATCTCTAAAAAGTAGAAGTGAGTTATTCCGACAAGCACCAGCAGGCGAGAAAGGCTTTCTCTTCTTTTTTTTCTTAAACCGTAGACAGTTAAAAACCCAAAGTGGGCGAGCTGAGGGGCCTCTTTCGAGCTCCCATATCCCCGCTGCCAGACCGTGTTAAGCCCAGTCATTAACACGCCTTTAAAGAGGATTCAGAGCGGCCGGAAGCCAGAGCAACGAGGCCCAGAACCAGCGCTCAGGACCTCGGCTGCTCGACTTGACGCCGGTCGACTGCGTGAGACATGAAAACTTTGGTATAAACGATGACTTCTGGCTTCAACTTCCTCAAGAAAAAAAAAACAAAAACCTCCAGAAAACCGAGCCGCCTAGTTTCGACCTGCTCGACAAAACCCAGCAAATTGACTGAATGAATTGAATGAATTGTTTATTTCGGTTAAATTACATTATTTTCAATTCAAACTGTGTGTGTGTAAATGACAAAACACTTTCATACAAGTTTACACTCATCCGTTTCACACAAAAAATAATAATAAACTCTGTAACCGAAAAAGCAATAGGCTGAAGCCAAAGCTTATATTTGCCTACCCTGTACTTTCCAACAGAAAACCCAGATTATCTGCAATATGAAAAGAAACAAAAAGAGAAATTTCCCTTTAAATTGTTCTGCTTAACCAAATTATACTCCAATAATTTAGCATTGGAATCCTTAATTATTTTACTTTTCAATATTTTTTTAAAATTCAACAGAGATTTACACAGTTTCACTTCATCACTAAGTTGATTCCATAATTTGACTCCCAAAAATTAAACATCTATATTTAACATTAGTCCTCACACGACATCTTTCAAAGACCCACAGCCTTCTTAAATTATAATTTGTTTCTCTTAATTTAAAGAAATGCTGAAAACAAGCAGGAAGGCTATTATTCTTAACTCGAAACAAAATTTCTAATGTTTTTAAATATACAATATCTATGAATTTTAATATGCATGACTCTACAAATAATGTATTAGTAGTGTCACGATAAGAAACTTTATTTATTATTCTTACAGCTCTTTTCTGGAGTTTAACTATAGGGTCTATATAAGTTCTATACGTATTCCCCCAAACCTCCACACAATATGACATGTATGGCATGATAAGAGAGAAATACAGTATGTGCAGACATTTTTTATCCAACAGATCCCTTGTTTTGTAAATTATACCAATAGATTTAGACAATTTCTGCTTAATATAATCTATATGTGGCTTCCAACAAAGTTTATGATCTATAATTACTCCCAAAAATTTAGTTTCATATACTCTTTCAATTTCAACTCCACTTAGATTCAATTTAATTTCACAATTAGTTCTAGCACCACCGAACAAAAATCAAACAGTAAAAAACGCTTGAGCCGAATAAGGTAACAGTTTTGTCATTAAATGCCTTTTCTTTGCATAAAAACCCTCCCTCCCTACCCACTTTACATTAAATTCATCATTAGATCCGCTTGGTACCACCAGAGCTTGTAGGCAATAAAACACATTGTTAAAGTGACATGTAATTACCCAACCTGTCTTTTGACTAATTAAGTCAGTGCTGCCTATTATGTGGAAATGTATATGGAAGTCGGGCGATCAATAACAGTGAAGGAGAGAGACAAGCTAATTTCTCAAAGCTCGGATCGCTGATTCCTGCAATATCCCTGCTGCCGTGGCGTTTATTATGGCCGTCGGCGCTCGGTTGGCTCTGACATCATTGAGCACGCCGCTCCACGCCACACGGCTCAGAGATGAGCTCACGAGCCGGAGAGTGATGTTCAGCTGCAATAAAACAAGGCCCTTTTAATTTCATGCTGCCATAAACTGCCAGTCAAGTTGATGATCAGGAGCAGACTCTGCTCAATATGCAGCGTCGGCCCATATGCAGCATTTCATGGCTGCACGGCCGTCGCGGCCGGGTTCAGCACGAGAACATTTATAAAAGTGATCGATAAGGGCGTCTGAGCAAAGACAAACTTAAACATAGCAGTAAAACCTCTGTAGGATCCAGCACTAGACAAGAAGACGATTTCCCCGCCTGGTTGGGTGATGGCGTTAGGGTTGGGGAAGCTCACCGGCAGGAACCATACCTGGTTTGGCCTGGACATTACCGTATTTTACCCGCCTTTCCCGCCCTCCTCCCGTATTAGCCTTTTCCCTTGTTGGGCGTCGCCCATATGCCCATGTGAACTCTGAACTTATAAATGTATATGAACATTTTGTGAATGTGTATATTCAACTTTGAAACTGCTCAGCTGAAAATCGGCTGTAATGTGCCTCCAAAAATGGCCGCCTTGCCATGAACTACAACCCCCAGCATGCCTTGCGTGGGGGGGGGCGGCGCCTACAAGCGGCGCGCATCCAATCGCAACGAGGCACCGATGACGTCACCGCAGCGCGCGTAGGATCAAAACGCTGCGCTGCTCCTTTTCCTGTTCTCTTTTTTCCTTCATCAACCGGTGGGTCAGCACGTACTTTTGGCTCAGGGCCAAGGTCCCATCTCCCTTTCTCCCCCGGCTGGGGGAGGTGTAAGGCCCCCATCGGATCGGGCCGCTCCGTTGGACCTGCAGCCCGTTGAAGCCGCGGTCCGCGGAGCCGCTCCCATTAACTCTTGGTCTCAACTTTTCATCCGGAGCTCCGACTTCCACTTCACGTGTCCCCGGTCCCTGGGAGCTGAAAAGGGGGGAAGAGCCGCTTCGAAGCTCGGGCCCTTGTCCAGGGTGAGACCCGTTCCTCTTTTCTAACCTCTCTCTCTGCTCTTGAGCTTCACCTGAAAGGACCTGTGGCCAGCTTGCCCCGCGCAGAACCGAGACAACGTGATAGCCTCCGGACCGGGGGGGGAGCGCCGGCTGCTTCACGCTGCACCACCGTCCTCTTTTGATTCCAGAGTCAGGAGGAGGAGCGGTAGAGACGGGAGACCTCTTTGATTGGGGACTCCGACCAAAAGACCCGGCAGGAACCCCTGATCAGCACCCGGAGACCCGAGGAGGCGTGAGGTTTTGAGACCTGGGTGTATGAGTTTAACTGGGAGTTTTTCAGAGCTAAATCTGTGTTCAGAGCTGAGATTACACCAGCATCATTATCATGACTGTTGTCATTAATTTGTAGTCACCACTTTCTGCTAGTCATTCATGTTTTAAAGCGCCGTTTCGCCAGTTGATCACGGATTAAACACCGAGATCACCATCAGGTCTGATTGCACGTGGCGTGGTTACAGTCCCGCCATCTTTAAAAACCGCAGCCATCTTTATGCAGCCACAATGTTTTACACCGTAGATCTTCTTTACCATGTTTATTATTACATTTGATTCTTTTTTTTTCATTCCATGCATTTAACTTTCATTTCATTTTTATTGATTGTTGTTTTTCTAGTTAGTTAATGGTTTTATAATACGCAGTGTGCCATCGGGATTTATTGGGTATTTATTTACATCTTTTTGATACCCGTATGTAAATAAATTCTGATTGATTTTTAATGAGTGGTGGTTGTTATTTCATACAAGATTTGGTCACAAACTGATTGTTTGAGTAGAGCCAGAGCTCGAATTGCACTCCTTCAATTGTTATTCTGTAAGTGATAGTAAGATTTACTGTTATGCAGGATAATCCTAATCATCTGAGACTGATTTTCTGCTGTGAAGTTATAATTTTTCCCTGGATTAAGGCCCCGGGGTGGTGCCCCTACGAGAATTATTATCATTTTGGTAATTCAATTTGATAAATAGTCAACTTATTAATTATTAATAATTCTTTAATAGAATTATCATTAGTCTTCGATAACTGACCAGCTTAGCTACCTGAGTTGCACAACACCCTTAAATTTCCCGTTTTATAATATAATAATTAAAAAAAAAGCATTCCTGTCCCTCTCCAAACTGAATTGTCGCCAGCCTCGTGAGAACTGCCACCCGCTGTAGCCTGGTTCTCGCGAGGTTAGTGGCAACAACGGTAACAAACTCGGAACAACAAATCAGAGAGATGGATGTAACGAGATGTGAAGACTGTGTAAATGTCTCTAAAAATGGGAAACCAAATTTACTTTCCTACAGAGGAGCAGGATGGGGCTCAGTTACCCGTTCTGAAAGATTTGTAACTGCGATTTTAGTGTCTCTCAAGGGGGAGAAACGATGTCTGTCAGCAGCACCAGGGCGGCGCCAGAGAGCCACATGAGTGAAAATGACTGTCAGGTTTTGCCATTCCCCCCAGTCTTTCAGTTTCTATTTTGACCCGCCTGTGTCCCATCTGCCCTGATTGTCTGCACCTGTGTCTCATTGTGTCTCGTTATCCCCTGTGTATATCTGGTCTTGTCATTCCCTTGCTCCCGGTCGGTCTGTACTGTTTTCCTTCCTCCATGTGACCTGTCAGGTTTTTAGTTTTTGTTCCCTTGTTCTTGTTAACCCTGCTCTGCAGCGCTTTGTTTTTAGTTTTGTGGAATAAATCCTGGTTTTTGCAACTCCTGCCTCCTGCATTTGGGTCCACATCATACACCAGTCGTGACAGAACGTATCGACCAAAAATGGACCCAGCGGGAGAGCTCATTTCCCTCTGGGAGTTTCTCCGCCGGGAGGCGGAGAAAAACATGAGGTGGTTCGAGGAGGAGTCCCCCTTCCATGGAACACGCCTGGCTTGGGGTGGGCCCCGGAGCCTTCAGGCTCAGGGGAGACGACGACGTCGACGCCAGCCCCAGCTAGCCGCAGTTCTGGCGGTGGTCTTGGGCGCATCGTTGGCGGTGGTCCCGGACGCATCAGCCCCTGCTCGGGTGATGGTCCCGGACAGAATTCCCGGACGGAAATTAGAAAATTAAAAAATAAATAAATAAAAAGAAACAAAACCTTGGTGTGACAGACTTCATAATATCTTGCAAAAAATGAGAATTATATTTGTGACAGCTTAATGATTGAAAATCTCAGAATGGATATCCATCATTGATATACATGAGAGACTTGAGTTAATTATCAACTTCAATCAAAACAACTTAAATAATGGAGAAGAGTTTTGGAATTTACATTTATGGATGTGAAATTTTCCAAATAAAATATAAAGATTGACAATAGTACATAACTTCTTTTCTTTGAATTAAGATAAGTAATAATGTACTTCCCTTCAAACTGATATTTAAACCTTAAAGTTGGTCTTCCTGCTGCGGTGACATCACACAAGAGAGCTTGGCCTCCACAGAATGATGTCACTTGTCCTTGTCACTCATTTCTTCTTCACTAACTTGACAGAGAGGTTAATTCAACGAAACCGGTTGCATTGTTTTGCTTGGACCGCCCCTTGCATCGAGCCCCGCGCTGGCGGTGTTTTCCGTCAGCACACTGGGCGGACGACTACATTTAAAAGTACTGACTTCATCAGAAATCTTCTCCCGACACATTACTTCCTCCGGTCAGAACATCCTGTACTTTCACTTGATCAGAGTCTTCTCAGCTCTTCCCAACATGCTCGTGTGCTTTTTTTTTTTTTCCCCCATCGGCGAGAAAATGGAGCTCCTGTCCGAGCCGGACTGAAAGGAGATAATTCACAGGAGGAGTCAGAGTCGCGCTGGAATGAAGTGAAGGAGAGAGAAGAGAGAGGAGAATTGATGGGAGGAAGGCGGCATAAACACGATGGCTGCTCCTGGTCCATCTCAAATGAAAATCCAATTTCAAAAGTGGCTTGTGGAGTTTATGTGGAAGAAGAGAGAAGAGGGAGAAAAAGCAAACAAAAAGAGGACTAAAATATGGCCGCGGCGAGAGGCGCTGCAAATCCTGAGGGCCCGAGGAGAGACAATGATCTTCAATTACCAGCTGTTCTGTCCTCAATTTTAGACAAGAGCAAAGGGGGGGATGTAGGGGATAAGCGGAGGGAGGTGGGAGGAGGAGAGGGAGAGGTAGGAGGTGAACAGGGATGGAGAGAGGGCAAATAATGCTGGAGTCTGGGGACGAGGCTTCAGTCCTTCCTCCTGTTCTTCATTTGCAGATCAGATCATCACTTCCTACCGGCAGAAGTGCATTTCCCCCCCGATCCCCCGCAATGGCTTCCACGGCTTCGTTTACATGTTCACACGCCTTTCCCCCAGCAGGTTTGTGTACACAGGCCGGAAGTCGCAGGCGTGGAGTCCAGTCCAGGGAAACGAACGCCAGGCCGGATTCGACTTCCTGCCTCACAGCGGCCAGCGTTGACACGGCCCCCAGGACGGCAAACGAGAAGCGAGAGAAGGTTGGCGTCTCTCTGCTCGCGTGAAAAGTGAGGTGAAAGAGCGTTGAAATTTATTTTTCTTCGGTCTGGGACGAGATTCTCAGTCTGACCCTCTCCGGCGTCTTTTCCAGAGGTCGAAAATAGATGGATGGATGGATGGATGGATGGATGGATGGATGGATGGATGGATGGATGGATGGGTGGGTGGGTGGGTGGGTGGGTGGATGGATGGATGGATGGATGGATGGATGGATGGATGGATGGATGGATGGGTGGACAGATGGATATTAATGGTTAATTGTTTCTCATCGTAACCATCAAAAGGGAGGTCCTTGCCCAGGTTCTCTCTCCACTCAGCCAGGAATGGAAACAACCAGTCGAGATCCACCACCAGAGGGGAAACGTTTTGGTGAGGAAGGAATTGTGGGAAAAACACAGAAATCTTTGGGATTTTCTCTTTCGATACTTCGGAGCCATTGAATCCCGTTTTCAACACGACAAACACCTGTTCAGCTCTCCTTTGGTGGACTTATCCCCTCAACTGAGCAACAGGAATAAACATGACACCTGAATGGACCAGTCATGCAAATTATTATTTTATTTCTTCATCCAAAAACAATCAATATCTCTCCATATTGAGCAAACACTTAATTAAACACACTATTATTTATCCAACAAACAGAGAATAAATAAAGAAATTGCAAGTGTAAACATGACGGCTGAATCCTGCAAATTATTTATTTTCTTCATCCAAAAAAACGATATAAACCTCTCTTTATTGGGGTGCACGTTCACACACTGCCAAGAGGGAAACATATGATCAGAGGTCATAGAGAAGCAGTTTGGGACACATCAATCTTGAAATAAAACCATTTCCTAAAAATGTGGAGTTGATTGTCTACAGTGACTGACAGCTGTCAATCTTTCCAGGACTGGACGTCCCAGCAAACTGGTCAGATGATGCAACAGTCAAAGGTAAAAAAAACCCCAAAAAACAAGAGCTTTCCGGACCTCAGGGATGCCGTGGTTGAACCTTTAGACAGTTGGACATTAACCAAGGGCAGGAAGTGTAAGAATAACGATAAATTAAGTGTTAGTGCCCTCCGTTTTGTTCCAGTCGGGCGCCAATACGCTGACCTGTAAATAGTCACACCGAGAGCTCATCATGACACGCGGTCGCCGTCATTGTCATCTATAAACAACCAGCCCCACTTTGTAGGTTAAAGCCTTTCAGGGATTTACCTTCCAGCGCTGATGAGAGCGAGATGTTGTGTTCTTTGTCGTTCGACGCGACGCCCCTCCAGAGACGGCGTGGTGACTAATGATTGTGGCCATGAGCATATCTGCGTTGTGGGTGATTCGTTTCTCGGTTTGTCAGACGTGTTGTTTTCTCTGAGCTGCTCTCCTTTGTGTCGTCTTGCATGCGGTTTATTTTCTGCATCACTTTGCATTCTCTCGGTGTGAAAGAGATGCAGCATTTTCATTGCTACGGTAACGAGACGGCCGTTTTCACGGCTACCTAAAAGATGGCGGCTCTGAATCCAGAAACAAAAGGAAAAGAGACATGAAAGAGGCTGTTCATCCCCCGGAAATCTCACTTGGTCATCACTGGCCTAATTAAACCAGGGAGTATTTTTAGATTCCTGACATCCCATCAGATCGGCTGCCTTTGTGTGTTTGTCTGAGCGGCAACAAACAGAACTGTTTTAAGATTCGCTGCCGACTGTCATGTTGAGTCTCCTAATGTCCGGGGTGTGAAAGCGAGTCCTGCTGGGAAGTTTTGCATCAAACGGCCCCTTTAGGAACACTGTTAATTACTCTCCATCTCCTGCTCTCTGAAGTCCTCGCTGGGTCTCAGCTTCCCCGGAACCGTCTGGATCTGCTTCAATCGCGGTCCTCTTCCCCGGGCGTTTTCGGTTATTCATCCCCCCCGTTTCTCAAATCTAACAGGTATGCCTATGCACAGGTTTATTCGTGTGGATCTTCTGCAGGGGAGCGTTACAAGCGCGTTGCTCTGGATCTTCCAGCCGACTCGTCAGGAAGAACAGAGTACCAGGCCCATCTATAACTGTCTGTGAAGTGTTTGTGTAGAAGGCTACGCCATAATGAAGCATTTGCTGAGTTGATTAAGGGAGTCGTGTTATGGCTAGTGAGTGTGACCCAAGCGCACAGCAACGAGGAGACGTAAGCTTGGTGAAGCCCGTGGGCGTATTTATTTAAGAGACCAAAAGCAGTGATGAGGAAGTTGGAGTGGGGTGTGGGCTCCGCCGGTGACCGCAGCTCAGCGTAGAAATCCAGAGAACTGAGGAGAAGAGAAGAACGGGGTCAGTGGTGAAAAAAACCACAGCAGGAGAAAAACAAAGGCTGCAACTGCATGAAGCTAACAGCTTAGCAATAGCTGTGAGGCTAAATAGTTCTGCTACAACTTTAGAGAGCTAAACTGTAGGCTGGCCTGTAGTACTTTACCATACGTGTAGACAGGTGAAGCTCTGGCGAGGAATGAAGTGCAGACTGGGTCTTTATACTGGCAGTGGTTGATCGTAGATTGGCAGGCTGGTGTGAAGATTGGTGAGGGACATCAGGTGTGCTGGGCTGAGCCATGGAGCAATCAGTGAGGGGGAAGGGGTGGATGTGAAGGTGAAGAGGAGCGAGCCATAACAAGTCGAGTGTTTTTGCCATCAAACTCATCCTGTTCTTAATTTTGTCATCACAACTGTGCTCCAATTATCTCATATCCTGAGAACTAGTCATTCTGTGAATGATTTATTTACCAGGGACTTCCTGTCTCTCCATGTGCTTGGAAAGCACCACCTTGCTCGCCCCCTTGGTTTTTGTTCCTCGCCTCTGGATGCAGTGATGGACCAGAGGCCTGTAAACCTTCTCATCCTTCCCAGAAATGAATCCACCTAAGGTCATGTCATCTTTTGTTCCTCGCCTCTGGATGCAGTCAGTGCGGTTCCATGCACATCTAAGTCAAGCTATTGTCAACAATCTAGATGAGGATTAAACTGAAGTTTCAGAAAAATCCAAGTATACCTGCGCGAGAAGGCAATCAATTATTGAGTGAGGTGCGTTTGACTCCGCGACACTAGCTGGCACACTTTTGCGTTCCCGTTGTTCTGGTTAGTTATTTGTTGTTTGTCTTCTTCTTCTCCTACTGTGTTGATATTCTGGCTTTCGCGGTGTCATCACTGGGTTGCGTATACATGCTGGAATAACTTGGATTATGACGCATTATCTGGCCCTAATAGCCCCATCTCAAGACCTTCAGTCCGGCCCGGTTAAGGTGTATACACGGCTTTTAAAACTCCGATATCGGTTGGATTAAGGCAACAATTCAGATTTCTGTTAGTGCATGTAAACGTACTGAATGTTCCTCACCCATACTACAGACACGGGGGCCCAACCCCACCCTGGAGGAGGGACAAATACCGAATGGTAGGGTGTTTACACATGGGGTCCATGCATAGACATTTGGGTTTCTCCTCCCATGGGCCCACCCACAGCATGAGTGGTCATATATTACATCAAGTGTAATACCTGTATGTTTCGGGCAGCAGCCATGTAGGCTTTGCTGACCTGCATCTCTTGGAAAGTAGGCAATGAGAAGTGATAGAAAAATCAAAACAGAGAATATACACACATATATATAATCTGTCACAGGTGTTAGTGCATGTAAACGTACTGACTCGAGGGCTCATTGTCCTGATCCAAACCGTCAGCCCTCCACCACCGGCGACTGTTCCTCCAACTGATAAAAAGTTCCTGCAAGTGAATTTTAAAACAGATATCGGACCATAGAAATACTCTTCAGTGTTGCTGAGACTCAGACCCAGAACCTGAGATGTTTTACGGTTTGAACATCGCCTAGTCTGACCTTGAACTCTCTAGGTAGTCCACTCCTGGGAACAAAAAAGACACCTGTCATGAATGTTTTCCTACTTGTAGATCATCTTGAAGGATGAACTCTTCCCTATAGCTGGACAGAGAAAATCCATACTCCTCTGGTATCGATCACAACGCTTCACTGCCATCAAGTATCAAGGAACATGTCATTCGATACCTAACTGCCGCGCCTGCTCTATAATTTAAGCGGGAGTGAAGCGCTGCGGCGGCACCGGCCCAATCATCCGGCAGGACCAGAACAGTGTTTGAACAAACATCACATCTTCTTTCGTCACGGTGTTGAATTAATCCAGGATGGGAGCGAACCGTCGCTCAACTCGACTGCTGCCACCTGTGTCGTCAATGTTCTTGTTCAGCAAGTGGCTGCTGGAGAAATATTATAGATTATAGATGTTTATTTGGGCTTATTCAGATTTTTTGGGTTGACAAAACTTTAAATATTCACTGAACAGATGGATGGCACCTGAGTGTAGCAGGAGATCTGGGCCACATCCAGTATTTTGCTTGCCTAATAAGATAAATAAATGAATGTGTGTAGAAATATCTCTGAGGAAGAATGTTTGTAATGAATATGTTTGTATACGGGTGTATATTAATTCAAATCGTAAATAATGTATGTTTTTACTTATAGATGAATACAGGGACTCAGGTAACTGAAACTCGGGTATGCCATAATTTATATTTATAAAATTCTTACTATTAACTTGTGCAACCTTTAACCAGTCAAGTTTTTCCTTTTTTTTCATAACGAGGGTCCAACTGAAATAAATAGTATGGAGTCCAAGGTGTAGGAGTTCTTATTTTTTTTACTTCTTCCTACTCCTTTTTCAAGCCTATCACAGTTGCTGTTATTTTAATTAATTCACGTCTACTTTGTTTACAATGGTACATTTATTATTTAGTGATTAATATTGTTCTTTTTTATATTATTGATTTATTTTTCTGCTGTTTTATTTATTTAATTTTTTTGTGCTTATGTTTGAAATAAAAGCTATCAATCAATCAATAAAGAACATCAATTACTTTAAATGTCTCAGTTTAGTCAAATTATATTCCAATCTTTTCAGCTTGTAATCCCCAATTATTTCGCTTCCACGTTAGGGTTCACATGACATGTTTCAAAAACCCACAGCTGTTTTAAATAATAATGTTTCTCTTAATTTGAAAAAAACATTGAACAGAAATAGGAAGGATTTTATTTTTTACTCCAAATGGTATTTTCAATGTTTTTAAATAGACAAAATCTATCAAAAAAAAACACTCATGTCAAATGTAACTACTTGTATTATAAAATGTTATTTGCTTTGACATGGAAAAAGAAAATTGGTTTTGGTATCGATGGAGACATTTTACCGCTTCTCTAAGATCTCTGCTGATGTCTGCGTGTCTTGTAGAATCGTACTTATCTCTTAATTTACGTTGATTCTAGTATTTTATCTCAGATGCTGTTCAGGAAATAAAGATCCAGTATAATATATTGTGTTGAGGTTATAATAAACTGATTGTAAGGACTAAATTCAAGATTCAACATTCAAGACCTCCATCAAACTCTTTCCTCGTTTAGGACGTCAGAACGTCTCCCGCCAGGAGATAAACGTCTCAGATCATTTCTGAACATCGGAGTCTGGCCTAATTAAGCATGCCTTACAGATTTTATTTCTTTAATTCAGACGTTATAGGTTTCGCTATAATTATTATCTCTTTCTGTTCCTTTGTCTGCCTTCACTTTTTATCTCTATATCCATTTGTGCGTCGTTTGCGTACTCGCTTGGCCCAGGTGGCCCGGGAGACCCAGCGACTTCAAATTGATTCTTTCTCCCTCACGTTGGGGGTTGAAATTGAAATCAGTCCCCAAATGCTTAAAAGCTCAAACGGCAAAGCAACTTCCCATCTGCCGCCCACAATTTCTGTTGAGAGAGAGAGAGAGAGAGAGAGAGAGAGAGAGGGCTGGTGGGAGGATGGAGGGGGGTTGATGGCAGCGTTCACACAATGAAGCGACAGGGTTCGTTTCGCCGTCGGAGGATTTGGTAAATCCGGAACTGTGTCGAGGAGCCTTAAACAGAGGAGGAAGACCCGCCAGAGCAGAACCGCTGAGCATGACAGCCAGCTTTAGTTTATGTCATTGTATTCAAATTTACAACATCCACAACACTTATCAACCCACCGCCACCCTGTTCAGCACACGCCGGCCCACTTTGAAGATGGATCACCGTGGAGAAAGAACACATTTTCCCCTTTTTCCAAAGTCAGATTGGCACAAATTGAAGCAGAAGAACTTTTTATGTGTGTCATTGCGGCACAATGGAGAGCACACTGTAAAAAAAGGGACACCTTAAGCGCCAGTGTTTCCCGTCCACAGTGGCGCTAAAACCTTTTCTTTATTGTTATTGCATTCTGTGAACCAGCGAGTCACAGTGACATAAATGGAGTGGGCGGTTCAGCAAATTCAGTGTGTTTTTACACCCACACTGCAAAAACAGCACCTCCACAAATAAGCCAAGGATTCCTAAAATCAAAACTAATCGTCTGATATTAAGCAAAACTATCACTGCCAGTTGGTGAGAAGAAATTTCTTGATTAGATTTCAAAATAGTCTAGTCACCAGACAAAAGCAAGACTAATTTCCATGAAACAAGGTTTTTTTTTTACCTTTTAGAAATCTTTTTTTTTTACAGAGTACGGATTCAATCTTTTCTCAGATGGAAGTTTTTGTTCAATGTTCATTTACTTTCACCTGAGAATATATAATATTTTCCACTAAAATACTTTCATAGTTACTAAAATATACTCAATTTGAGTTGGAAATGACCTTTTTGAGCTGGAAAGAACTAAACCTAAAACCTTTTTTTTTTTTTTTATTGCATTCTGTGAACAAGCAGTGTAATGAATGGAGTGGGCGGTCCTGCACATTCAGGGGGTTTTTACTCCTGCATTGCAAAAACAGCACCTCCACAAATAAGCCAAGGATTCCTAAAATCAAGAATAATCGTTTGATATTAAGCGAAACTACCACTGCCAGTCGGAGAGAAGAAATTTCTTGATTAGATTTCAAAATAGTATCTCCACTAGACACAAAACAAAGACTCATTTCCATGAAGCAAGGCTTTTTTACTTTCTTAGAAATAATTTTTTACAGTGTACAGATTCAATATTTTCTCAGGTGGAAGTTTTTGTTCAGTGTTCATTTTATTTTATTGGGAACATTTATACTTACTTTTCCAGTAAAATACTTTCATAGTTGCTAAAATATACTCATTTTGAATTATAAATGACCTTTTTGAGCTGGAAAGAACTTAACCTAAAAGCTTTAAGGGTGCAGTTTTAATTAGAACATCCAGCTTTCATGTCAACAATAAATGTGTCGAATAAAATCAGGAGGTGGCCGACGGAGAGACTTGGGATCCACCGACACTCCGGTATTTTCTCTGCAATCAAACGAGTGCCGACTGAGAGACCTTGATTTACTGAGAAGAAGAAAGTGGAGGACGCTGCAGAAATGGTTTTATCTGCCTGTCTAGTTCACACGGGTGTAAGAGACGCCGCCGAGTCCTGCAGGACGCACTTAAAGACAGCGCTTTTTATCTGTCCGTGAAACCACCTTCAGCAACACCTCCCTGTAAAAGCCCTCTTCATGCTTTCTGCGGGCGAGAGGATGGGAAACACTGTAATCTTTCAAAAAAAAGAAGTGGAGATTACAGTGTTTGAGCAGTGGTGTGAGGAAGTTGCACGCTGACCATCTCTCCCAGATATTTAAGTTCGGGTGGGAGGGATCTGACCCGTCACCTCCGCCTGCTGTTAACACAAAACAAAGTCGTCTTCCAGGGAGAAGTCATCCGTGAGTGTACTTTACCCAGTAGCTGTTGCCTATTTTGTTCCTCAGCACCATGAAATGTCTAAAACCACTGCGATGTTAAGTTTTCCCTGAAACATTTCATCTCTCTCTCAAGCACAGATCCAAAAGATGCTAAAAATGTGGACCTGCTTCCATCATCAATTAAACAGTTCTGGAAAAAGTCTTGTGAACAAAGAATAAAACATTTTAGGATTTTATCACTCCAAAAATTAAAAATAAAGAACTGGGTGAACAATAATATTGCTGGGGACAGTGTGGGCAATTGAATGCCAACCACTCTCACTTTTTCTGGTCATGTAAGAAAATACAAGCATTTTGTGATGGGATCCTAAGAGCCATGGAGAAAGTTTTGGGATATGGGATTCCTAAAGATCCCCGAGTTATTTACTTAGGACTGATATCAGAGGTTGTAATAAATAAAGAGGACATGTACATTTTTAAAATTCTATCTCTAAGAAAACCATTACAAGAAATTGGCTGAAGATGAAGTCACCTGGACAGAGCCAATGGTTGGACATTGTAGAAGAAATACGATCAATGGAACAAATTACCTACAGCCTACGACTTCAAACAGATGTACTTAGCAAGATGGACAAAATGACATTATTATATAAGACAGTAGTGTGTGTGTGTGTGTGTGTGTGTGTGTGTGTGTGTGTGTGTGTGTGTGTGTGTGTGTGTGTGTCCCTTGTTTTCTTGTATTGTTGTATACCTGTTTTTGTTGTTGTTCTATTATGTCTGAAAATTGAAAAATAAAGTTAAAAAAAAACCAAACATTTTAGGATGCAGTTAACAAAAGAACCTCACAAGCCAGATGCCGACCAGGAAGTGTTGCCAGAGTCGGGCCAGATTTGGAGCGGTGTCAGCCAAATGAATTAATCCCGCTGTGGTTAATCCCTCAGCGCTGCGACCAGGAGCCTCTGTCCAAGCTGGCACCAGATTATCAGCTCCACCCAAACAAACCCTTAAAGTTTCTTAAAATGAGTCCGAATCTGGAATTTGTTCAAGTTTGAGAATTTTATTTTATTTGAATTATCTTCACTGATGACCTTTATTATATCCACACAATAAGATTATACAACAGTCAAGACGATGAGCTGATTCATTAGTGATGGGTGACGGTGCCAGGATTGATTACAAAAGGAGCAGTCACCAAACATTTAGGCAGAGTTCAGGCCAAACAATGTAGAATCCAGCGAGCGCTGCAGAACGGTACACTGGTGGTCCAATTATACCGTAGCGAATGCAGCATGATTGGAAATTAAGTCTGTACTGTCTTTCTCCTCTCGTGTGCTGGCAGTTCTGTCTTGAATCTGCGGCAGTCTAAAACTAGTTATTTCCTGATCCTGCGTGATTGTAGAACATCAGCACTATCCTGGTTCAGCTAGTTTCCATATGAGCTTGTATTCAACTGCAGCTCAATAACACAAAGAAGTGGATGATGATGTTGAACTCACTAGAAATGTTTTCATCCATCAGCTGAGATCAGATATGTGTGGCGACTGCACTAACGCTATTTCTACACTATTGGAGGATTAACTCCAGTGCTTTTAAGCAGTGGTCCCCAACCTTTTCTGTACCGCGGCAGGTTTAATGTCTGACAATATTTTCACGGCACCACAACTAAATAAAATGACAAGATCGGCTTTAAAAATTGTGCTATTTTCTCTATAGTAATAATAATAATAATAATAATAATAATAAATAGTAATAATAATAAAACATATTTTTTGAAAAAATAAAATAATATAATGGAAATTGTAAATTACCTTTGATATGAGTATTTCTATACATGTGTTTTTATGTATCATTAACGTTATTTAAAGCCAGACTTATATTTTATTTGTTATATATTAAGGAGACCGATATTTAGTGCTTTTATTTTGAAGGCGTCTCGCCGAGACATTGTAAACATCCGGCGCTTCGGACTTTCGAGGTAAAAGTGTCGGGAATGCTAAAGTGGAGCCTAACTGACACAAAAAGCACCTGGCTGATAAGTATTTGTTTTCTTTGCAAATGTTATGCCGTATTTATGCACATATTGAGTTTGGATGCCATGGTTATTCATGTATTGTGGTTACCGGTAGCTGTTATTACCACCGAGCAGCAGCTGTGTCGGTCTGTATTTAAGTTAAATGAAACTTATATGAATGTAGAAAGACTAACTATATTTTATTGTATTCCTTTATAGTTCTTATGGTGTGTTTGCAGTGTATTTACATCCTAGGAATAAAAACATTGTGAACCATCAGTTTGAGAGTCAACCAACATCAGTCAGGGCTACAGAAATTATTTTTTCTTTCTGTGAGGCCCGGTACCAAATGACCCACGGCCCGGGGACGGACTGGGTCTAAAAAACGGCCCTGGACTTTGACTAGGCCCGGCCCAAAGCAATCGGCGCGTGGAAACTCAAAAACAATAACGCCTGGCATGAGTGTCACAATACTTAATTGTGGCTCATGATACTATACCATCCAAATTATAGCAATAGCACTGATTTGACTAGATGTGTTAAGAGCATAGTATTCTAGTTTAACTTGAATACTCTCACATAGAAATTAAGGTCTCACTGCAGTCCCTCTGGTTGAACCAATACAAAACAGGTATCTGAAATACACAACACTGTATGAGTTATGATAAATCACAATGTAAAGAGGGTGTAAATATACAGTTTAACTTGAATACTCACATAGAAATGAAGGTTGAATGTTAAGCTAAAAAAACAAACCAGCAATGCCAATTTTCTCAATGTTTGGGGATAAGGAGTTTCTTCAACAGGTCACTTTTTTCTGCAACTCTGTCATTGTCAAGGGACATGAGGATGTCTTTCTCTGTGGTCATAAGCATGGTGTTCTTGTGACTGTGTGCTCCCCCCTCACAAAAGAAAAACAGAGAAACATTTCTCATGAACAAATTTAATTGTCTGAAAGATGGTTCAAATGTTATTTCATTGCCCGAAAAATATGTTATTTTGTTACTTGGAACATTTTAAATATGTTTTGTTGGTGAGAAAATATGTTTATCTATTTTTCTTATTTTTATGAGGGGGGATATATATTGTTTTTCGGCACTACCTTGTTCTCAATAGCTGATATAACATGAATTACTCCTATGTGGGATCAATAAAGTTCTTATTTTTGCCATCTGAGAAAATTAAATATATTATATTTGGTGCCTAACTGTTTCCAACAATCTTTTTCATGTGGATGACATTCCCTTTATCCAAATGCACTTTTGTTCTTATTCTACCAAAGTCCATGTTGTGCACCTTTCCAAAAAGACACATGTTTACAGCACCAATAATTTCTGTATTAATTCTGATTTTTGATGGATTTCTTTTTATGTTTTGAAGATAATTTTAAAAATAAAACCGGGTTAAACTTTAGCCAAAACAAGGCGTAGTTTAATAGAAAAACACAGAAAAACTCCCACAGGGAACTCAGAACTTCTTCACAAATAATAAAAAAATCACAGAGAGGAAAAAAAAAACACCAACAAACAAAGCAACAAAGCTCAGAGTTAAGAAAACGAACCAGCAATGAACAACTCGCAGCCCCGCTGTTTAACCTGCTGATGAGCTGCGGGCTGCAGGTGTGAGCGGAGACGCGCACCGTACATTGCGCGTCGCCGCGTACCCTACGGCGTAGGCTCTACGTCGATTTAACGCGTACCTATAAATCAGGCTTCACAGCGCGACTCACTGTCCGCCGCGCAGCTCCTCGCCACGCCGACTCCGTGCTCATATATTTAATACATTTATAAAGCCCATATATTTATAAAGCCCCGCCTGGCCGAGCCCTAACACTGTGGGCGGCCGCCGGCCGTCCTGGACTACCGGCCGTTCTGTGATTCTCCAGATCACACTGATGGCCAGTCCGCCCCTGCCCAGGCCTGGTACCGGGCCGTGGCCCAGGGGTTGGGGACCACTGCTTTTAAGGATTGACACGACTACTAACTAGTCCCAAAGTCCTCTAAGAATAACCAGCTCCAACACCCCCCTCCACCTCCAAGTAATGAATAGTAAATGTTACTGATTTAAATTAGACTGAATTTGGAGATGAAACCTGAATTTTAGATATTAAAGATACAATTATAGTCATGAAATTACATTATTTACCATTATAGTAATCAGATTACATGTATATCAGCATCACTGAAATGGACCTGATGCTTAATCAATCACAACGATATGCAAATATTATTCATATATGTATTCAAACAAGGCCGTTATAAACACAAAACTGTAATTAAATGCAGACACATGCAGATGCTCCAAAACATTAAAACAAATGCAAAATACAAATAGTTTACAAAACTGTACATTAACAAGAGGAAGAACTGCTGATCACCAGATTCTGTCACCTTGGTGCAACGGACTCTCAATTATCCGAGTCCAAGACCTGGCGAGACGCAGAGACCGAGAGACCCGAGACAAGACCAAGACCAAAGACTGTCGAGGCCGTGACAAGAACAAGATCAGTTTCCAACATGTCTCTGTTCTTTTCAAGCAAGGATGGTCCCTGGATCACCACACTGGGCCGAATTGAGTCCAGGAATCGTCAAGAATCAAAATATATGGGCGCTGTTGAGCAGTTAATGGAGTAAGACGTGAGTTTGGAGGCTCCTGCCGATTTTGATTTAAATTGAAATTCTTCTGCGCTTTTTGTCTTATATTTGAGCTTGTTTTACTCCGTTCCATTTATTGTTGGCAAGATTGATTTTGGTCTACGATAAAATGGCTGGGAAGAGCATAAAAACTCGCAACACTGTTCAAACCCATCTGAGGCCCAGCCCGAAAGCTACGACCCCGTCCTCGAGTGAGCCTGCCACCCCCGCTGAGTCCGTCCCGCCGGGAGCCGACCCTGACATGGCTGCTCTTAAGTTCGAATTGCTGGCTTCGCTGAGGGCTGACATCGCTGATATTTTTAAAAAGGAGCTACAGGCGACTCTCGGGGATGCCCTGTCCAATATTCAGCTCGACCTGCAAGCCGTGAAAGCTCAGCTGGCGAAGGATAAAGCTGATACTGATGCTGATGTGGCTGCACTGAAAGGTACCGTTGTGGAAATGGAGCAGGCTCTCACCGAGTGCACCGACGACGTCGCTCAGATGAGAACCACCATCGAGGGGCTCACTGCCTGCGTAGCCAAGCTGGAGGACAAATGCGAGGACTTGGAGTCCAGGTCCCGGCGCAACAACGTCAGGATAATTGGAATACCGGAGGGTCCCGACACCTGCACCACAGCTGCTGTTGCTGCCATGCTGAAGGACGCGTTCGGGTTGGAGAAGGAGCCACTTTTGGACCGGTCCCACCGGACCCTGCAGCCTAAACCCAAGCCGGGGGATCGACCGAGGGCCATTGTGTGCAGGTTTCATTATTACAGTGATTGTGCGGACATTTTGCGCCGCGCAAGAGAGCTGCGGGAGATTAAAGTCCGTGGTTTGACCATCTCCGTCTTCCCCGACCACACTGCAAAGATAGCCCGGGCTCGGGCTGCTTTCAACGAAGTCAGGCGGAAACTTCGTGGCATGGAAGGTGTTCGGTATGGGCTGTTTCATCCAGCGCGGCTTCGGATCACATATAACGGGGTGGAGAAGGATTTTGTTTCAGCGGAGAAAGCCGGTGATTACGTCAGAACGCTGATTGACGGGTGAGCTGTAATGACTCTTATACAGCCGGCTTTTTCACTCTTCACTGCACTCAGGTTTACCTCTATAAAGTTATGATTGTTATATTATTGGTTCGAGTTATGGACACATTAATCTCAAATCTGTCTTTGCACTAATGAGTGGTTTTCCACCCTGCTGCACTAACTAGGTTAGTGTAACTTTTGTTTGTTTGAAATATGGGCTTTGTTTAATTGTTTTTATTTATTTACAGAACAGTAGAAATTACTGCATTTGCACTATTTTATTTTGAGTTTTTTGCATAGAGCTGTGACTATTTAAAATATTTTTCTTTGCTGCAGTACTGCCTATATTTCTATATTTCTGATCTCTATGAACATTTTTCTATCATTATCTTATTGGGATGTTCCCTACCAGACAAAACAAGTTTTTGTTGTGTCAGTTTTTTAAATTGTAATTGCCGTTTAGCGCATACTGTTAATCTGATTTGAAATCGGCAGGGGTTTTTCTTTTCTCTTAGTTTTTTTTTCTTTTTTTTCCCTACTTCTGTAGGTTCTGCTTACTCTCCGAGTTGTTTTCACTTTATTGTGGACAACTTTTGGTCACCTTGGGATACCCTGCTGTCTCCTTTGTTCTGGGGTTTTATGGAGACTTTTGGGGTTTGTGTGTTTAGGGGTGTGTTGGGGGGAGGGTGTCCCACCACGGCTCATTATGGCTACCTGTATTTTTGTTGTTTATTGTATTTAAATGGTTAATGGCAATATAGGTCCCAGCATTGCTGGGTCAGGCACACCTCTCAGATTTATTAGCTGGAATATCAGAGGAATGGGTAACCCTGTTAAGAGATCTAAGGTTTTTACACATTTGAAACGCTTAAACTCTGATATAGTATTCTTACAGGAGACTCACCTTCAGGTTAAAGATCATCACAGACTACAGTGCCCGTGGGTGAGTCAGGTCTTCCACTCAAACTTTAACTCAAAAGCGAGAGGAGTTGCCATTTTACTTAGCAAAAAAGTACAGATTACATCCACTACTATCATTGCGGATAAGAATGGCCGTTACCTTATAGTCGCTGGAACCCTAATGCAAAAGAAGGTTTTGTTGGTAAATGTGTATGCACCAAACTTTGACGATGTTGATTTTGCTAATAGATTATTGAGTAATCTCCCCTTTTTAAATACTCACCTGTTGATTTTCGGTGGGGATTTAAATTGCGTGTTTGACCCAAAGTTGGATCGGTCTAATCCACGTACTCTGACTCAATCTGCTATGTCTAAAACATTCTCTGACTTTATGAGGCAGAATGGTCTTGTTGACCCATGGAGATCCCGTAACCTTTTCGTAAAGAAATTCTCTTTTTTTTCTCAGGTGCATCAGTCATATTCAAGGATTGATTATTTTTTTATAGATAGCACTCTCAATTCGTATGTAGTTTCCTCTGACTATTTAGGCATCGTAATATCTGACCATGCTCCTTTATTATTAGATATTCAATTATCTACTTACAAATGTAGCCCACCACTTTGGAGATTTAACTCTCTTCTTTTGTCAGATAAGGAGTTCTGTGACTTCATTTCGAATTCTATTGATGAGTTCCTTTCTTTCAATCGTAATGACTCCACTTCATGCTCACTGCTGTGGGAGACATTTAAATCTTATATTAGAGGACAGATTATTTCTTATTCTGCTCTTTCTAATAGAAGGCTCAATGCTAGGCTTAAAGTACTTACATCTGCGATTGGTGACCTTGATCAAAAATGTGCACTGAACCCTTCTCCTGAACTGCTTAAACAGCGTTTAGATTTACAGGCGGAGTTTGATCTCATATCAACCAAAGAGGCGGAGCGCTTGTTATTACGCAGTCGTGGCTCTTATTATGAGCACGGTGACAGGGCCAGTCGTTTACTGGCTCATCAACTACGGCGACAGGCCGCTTCCCGTTTGATACCCAGTATTAAAAACGCTAGTGGTACAATTACTACAGACCCCCTGGAAATTAATGCTACTTTCAAATCATTTTACTCCTCATTGTACAAAGCTGACTTTCCTACAAACGATGCTAGAATGGATGACTTTCTTCAAAATCTTTCTAATCCTGTGATCGATCCTAATATTGCTGAACAACTGGACTCCCCTCTTTCTCTTGAGGAAGTATCCAATTCTATTACATCTATGCAGTCCAATAAAGCCCCCGGCCCTGACGGGTTCCCGATTGAATTCTTTAAAATGTTTATTGGAAAATTGGCACCACTACTCTTATCCGTTTTTAACGAATCCTTGGAATCTGGTTCTTTACCACCAACTTTGACACAAGCCACTATAGCTCTCCTTCTTAAAAAGGATAAAGATCCAACCTCCTGTGGTTCCTATAGACCGTTATCTCTGCTTAATGCTGATGTGAAGGTGCTGGCTAAAGTAGTCGCATCTCGCTTAGAGAACATTCTCCCTTCTATTATATCCAAGGAGCAAAATGGGTTTATAATGGGACGCCAACTGTTTTTTAATACCCGTACACTTTTTAATATAATTTACTCTAAGCATTCGGCTGTACTTCCAGAGCTTGTAATTTCATTGGACGCTGAAAAAGCTTTTGACAGAGTACAGTGGAAGTACCTGTTTGCAGTTTTGAAAAAATTTGGATTCGGTGATACATTTATTTCTTGGATTCGCCTTCTTTATTCATTTCCAAAAGCTAGTGTGCATACTAACGATATCTATTCTGATTATTTTGTTCTCGGTCGTGGTTGTCGTCAAGGCTGTCCTTTGTCACCTTTGCTCTTTGCCGTCGCCATTGAGCCTTTATCTATTAAATTAAGGTCCTCTCCTGTTTTTAGAGGAATCATTCGAAATGGTATTGAGTACAAATTATCATTATATGCAGATGATTTGTTATTGTATGTAACTGATCCTGCGACTTCTATCCCTGCCGTTTTGGGTGTTCTGGAGGATTTCAGTTCCTTTTCGGGTTACAAATTGAATTTGGAGAAAAGTGAATGTTTTCCCATTAACACTGCAGCATGTCTCCTCCAACATAAAGACCTGCCTTTTCGTTTTAGTATGTCAGGGTTTAAATACTTAGGTATAAATGTGACGCGTTCAATGTCTAACCTTACATCAGCTAATTTTACTCCTCTTATCTCAAAGATTACATCGGATATTCAAAGGTGGGGCAACCTCCCCCTTTCATTGATTGGCAGGATCAATGTTGTCAAAATGAATATTCTACCAAAATTTCTTTTCTTATTTCAGTCAATTCCCCTTTTTCTACCAAAACACTTTTTTGACTCTCTTGATAAGATCATTTCTTCTTTTATTTGGGCTGGGAAGTCACCAAGGGTTCGTAAATCTTTATTGCAGACATGCAAACTTAGTGGTGGACTTGCATTACCCAATTTTCAATTTTACTACTGGGCTGCTCACATCCATAAGCTTTGCTACTGGTTACAATCTCCCGACACCTGCTGGTGTAAATTAGAACTATCGTCTTGTAAGGGATCCTCTATAGCTGCTTTACTTTATTCTTCTTTACCTACTAAACTCTCTTCATACACTGATAACCAAGTGGTTCTAAGTACATTAAAGATCTGGTATCAATTTAGACGACACTTTAAATTCATAGCTATATCTTCTTTGGGTCCTTTAATCAATAACCACTTGTTTCCTTCTTCACTTTTGGACTCAACATTCTCGGTATGGTATGACAAGGGTATCAAACAATTCAAAAATTTATATGTAGATGGTGTCTTTGATAGTTTTGCCAATTTGTCATCTAATTATGGCCTCCCTGTTACTCATTTGTTTCGCTATTTTCAGATTCGTAATTTTGTCTCCAAGTCTTTCCCTAATTTTCCCTCTGTACCTCCAGAGCAACCTTGGGAAAGCTTGCTTTCACGTACTCCACATCAAAAAAGAATGATTTCAAATGTATATAACTTCATTCTGGCACTGAACAGTCAGTCAAATGAGAGGATTAAGAATGCATGGGAAAGGGAACTGGGAATTCAACTGTCGGAGGAGGTTTGGGAATGCGCTGTAGGTAGGATACAGTCTACGACTTCTTGTGCTCGTCTTGGACTTATCCAATTTAAAGTTCTACACAGGGTGCATTTTTCCAAGTCAAGACTCTCTGAAATATATCCGGAAGTGGAAGACACGTGTGATAAGTGCCATGGCTCTCCCTGTCACCTCAGCCATATGTTTTTTCTTTGCCCTGAACTGAATCATTTTTGGACTGGCTATTTTTCCATTATGTCTGCTGTTCTTCAAGTAAATCTGCAGCCTTGCCCGTTGATTGCTATTTTTGGAATTCCTGATGCCTCGCTTGCACTGAATTCTTTACAAAAGGACATTATATCTTATACATCCTTACTAGCTAGACGTTGTTTACTGTTGCACTGGAAATCTGTTAAATATCCTTCCATCTCCCGGTGGCTTAAAGACACCATGTTCTTCTTAAAACTGGAGAAAATCAAGTATACATTGAGAGGATGTACGGAGAAGTTTTTTCACAAATGGCAACCCTTTATTTCTTATTTTACAAATCTAGAGGTACTGCCCAACTGAGTGTGTCTGTTGTTGTTGTACTTTGGAATGTATGAGTAACCACTATTATCTGTTGTCATCTTGAGCCATGGGGGGGCGGGAGGAATGGGAGTGGTGGGCGGGTGGGAGGGTAGGTAGTTTGTTGTTTGTTTGTTTTTTTTTTTTTTTACAATTTAACTGTATTATTTACTATTCTACTTGCTTTTTTGTATTTTAAGTTCTGTATAGGTTTAACAGAAAAATGTAGACTGTGATTAAGTGACTGGAATTGTCTTGTGTTCTTTTTCAATAAAAACATTGTAAAAAAAAAAAAAGAATCAAAATATATTGGTTTGACAACCATGGTCAACCATAGCCTCCAGGAGACCCCCGTGACCCTGATTAGTCTTGAAGCGAAACTCATGAAATTGATGGATAAAAAAGGACAGAAAGGTCCTTAAGAATTTTTATCTTTGATCCTCTACAGTTCATAATATTGTGACATAATTTAGGAAGTCTGAGCAACTCTGATCATCAACAACCCCTGAGCCTCAACACAGCATTGCATCAGAAACATCCTACGATCAATATAAACCACCTGGGCTTAGAAGTATCTCAGGAAACCATTTCACTCAACAGTGGCGGCACGTGCAGACATACAAAGTGAAACAGTTTCAGAGGATGAAGACATAAAGCAACAGAATAGTCAACTCTGGTTTTTGTAGAAAGGATGATGAAAAGGCCACCAGAGTCTGTGGTTTGAGAATGCCAGAAAAGGTTTGGGTAGAAGCCAGTTCAAAGTAGGATATAAAAAACCCGCCTGCTGAATCGGTGCTTAAATACTGCCAGAAATAAGAATGATGAGTAATTTTACTTCCATTTATAAGTAAATGTGGCAACAAATCTACTCCTTCCTCTCAGCGCAAGAACATTCTGAATCCCAGACTTTGAATTATAATTGCGCGCTGTCCCAAAGATGGTGCTGAAACTCTACCAGACTGATTTAAATTCTTCCTGCATCTTTGCATTACATTCCCATCACAGAGTCCCGGAGACAGTACAGGACAGGGGAATCTCCACGGGTCTGATTCCAGTGTAAGGTGCAGCTTTAATGATCCCCAGTGGGAATTAAGGTGAAGAGAGGGACTCGGGGTGAGAGTCAATCCCCCAGGTTGGGGATTTAACCCGCAGCGTCATTCTGGATGAGCCAGCGGGGCGGCGGGCAGGAAGCCTGAGAGGATAACTCACCGCTGAGAGGTTGTCAGAGCAGGTGGCAGAGCGCCAGTGTGACTGCAAGAAAGTAGGGTAGTTTTAACTATTCATAATGCAGACTCATGAGCAAGGCATTGAAAGTTTATTTATAAAGCACTTTAAAAACAACAATACCTGACCAAAGTGCTGGACAAGCGAAAGGAAAACAAAACAAAACACGACAACATAAAACATAAAACACATACATAACATAAAAAAATCATGGTAAGTTAAATGCTAGTGAATAAAAATGAGTTTTAAGAAGAGATTTAAAAACAGCCATAGAAAGAGCCTGTCGTATTTGCAGCGGCAGCTCAGTCTTGAGATGAAAGAAGGTGCAAGACCATGTAAAGATTTAAAAACAAATAAAATAATTTAAAAATTGATCCAGCTTTCCAATGTGGGCTCCATTTTGCTTAAAAGTAGGCTGCATTACGGGTCCCAGGTGGGTTTGTCAGCAGATTCCAGGGTGAGTGGGCTCTATGTGGAGTTTAGGTAGGACTAACTTATTAATTGTCTAATATGGGGCTTATGTTATTGAAACTACATGGCACCCACACATTTCTCCCTTTCTTAACCCATTTAGTACTCTTCTTTTCCTTGTGGGCCCCGTATATTTCATCCAAACAGGCTTTCCATTAGGGGGTCAGAGTACTGAAACCATAAGGGACCCAACACCATTTGCCCATTTTTAACCCCACTCTGTACCCAAGTAGCCTACTTTTAACCAGATGGGCCCCACATGGACATGCTGGCTGGATGCCCTTATTGAATACACTCATTCAATACAGATGGAGTGGAAAAAGCAAACAAACCTGTTGACTAATTGCTTCTCTAAAAGCTATTGGGATAATTTAAATTAATGAAATGAGTTTGGAGGGAGATGGCGACCTGTCCAGGGTGTACCCTGCCTTGCACCTGAGGTCAGCTGCGATTGCTTTCAAAAAGTCGCCATGACCCTGAATAGGACTGAAGCGAATGTAGATAATGGATGAAGTTTGTGAGCAAATAAAAGTTGTTTTTTGTATTTGGATTGCAGAAGTCATGTTAATCTGCAACACGGCTAAAATATTTTTTTGTGGATGGATTCAACAATATGTATGGCAGAAAAATGGCCCAACAAATATACACTGCTGTCTTAGTGCTATTAGTGTTATTCTTGTGTAATTAGTGTTTCACAGGATGTCTTCATACATCCACAGTCTCTCTATTTGAAGACTCCAAATACAGCCATGTTAATATTCCACCGTAGTGTTGACTGAAGTCTGAATCAGCACTGTAAGCCGCCCTGTCAGCAACAGTTGTGTGCGTGTGCACACGTGTGATAGTGTGAATATGCACACCAGTGAGCTCAAACACTTTGTTTTCAAGAGTTCAACAAACAGCAACCAAATGAAGGGAGGGAAACGAACAGATTGCCAGCTTATTGAGGGGTTATGTACGTGTTGCATCAGATAATTTTGTTTTTCTTTGTGTTATGGACACATGTTTGCTTGCTTTCCTTTAGTTTTACCTGCTCTCTCTCTCTGCAGCTTCTGCTGCATCTGTATTCTGTTGAAGATTCACATTCTTGTGACTGAAAAGCTTGTTCTGCTCCACATCACTCACTTTTCCCCCACTGTGCCTGAGAGTCGATATGAATTGTTTGTGTTAATATCCGGTTCTTTGCATCGCCTCAGATGTGGCAACTCCACTTTCCTCCACAGGCCTCTTGGCGGTTTGAGAGAAGAGCAGCTGCTTCTCCGAAATGTACATTCAAAACCAGTCAAAGTAGCACAACAACAAAACACATCGAACAATACCATCTTAGATAGCACATTTTCTCTTTACTAACTGCAAAGATGTTCTAAATCAGCGGTCCCCAACCTTTTTAGTGCTAAGGACCAGATTAATGTCAGACAATATTTTCACGGACCAGCCTTTAAAGTGTGGTCGATAAATACAACAAAACAGCATAAGAACAATGGTATATTGTAAATATAATAGTAAGCGTGAATCCACTGTGTACTCGTATGGGTCAAATGGGTTGCGGATCCATTCCTTGGCAGTTCGTGGGTCTTTTGTGGTTGGGAAGTAGAAGGTTACATTGCCTCATTAGAGAGCCGGTCGCCGCATATTATGCAGAGCGGGCTTGGTGCTTGGGAATCACCTGTCGCGATAAATCCATATTTTAAGTAGGACTCGTAGTATTGTCTGTTAAATTTAGCTTTCTTTTTCTTTGAAGTCGTTGGCTCTTCTGTGTCATCACCGAACCTTTTCCCCTTCGCAAAGAAACTTTACATAGACGTCTATTTCTTACTCATTTTGTTAGCTTGTGGGTTAGATTTCAGCGTTCACATGACTGATATGATGGAGAGAATCTGATCATTTTTCAAAATAAAAGATCATTCAGAGAATAAATAAAATAGAAATACAATAAGTTATTTATTCTTTCTTGTGCGGCCCAGTACCAAATGGTCTGCGGACCGGTATCGGGCCGCACAAGAAAGAATACATCCCACATGTATCATAGGTAAAATATTACCATATAACAACATGCCCTTTTAACTTGACTTAACCTTTATTAATAATAACAAATGTACTGCAAGTATAGATACAGTAGTTTGACTGTATAAGTCGTATAAAATAAATTCAACCTTAAATAAATAAATATCAAATTAAAAAAAATTCAACCTGGAATAATAGATACATATTAAATAAACTTAAAACTGAAATAAATAAGCTAATCCGAGTCACAAATAGCCATCAATTAGCACATGTTGCTTTTACAGATGCACGTCTCTATTTTCTGGATGTAAAGTCATCAATGAGGTGGAAAACTTCTTAACAACATAAATTGATATAAAACTATAGGTAATATAGTTTATATTGGCTATAATGTGTCACTATATGACCGACTGGTCGTTTTACCACTCTTTTTCAACAGAGGTGAATGCATAGGGCGTCAACAAATGTTCATCAGGACCGCTAGAAAAAAACGTCTCCAGACAGAGATGGAGACAGATATTCCTATCTAATAAGCGGCAGCTCAGGTGTTTGTGCTACAAGGTTTTATTTCAACAACACACCCACCTTCAAGTGAATCACAAGTTTCCTCGTGTTTTGCCTTTTTTTCTTCTCTTGCTCGCTCCTGATTTGTGATTTCATCTGGATGACATGTTGAACTCTCACCTTCTGCAGCTCTGCAAGAGAGCAATCCGTGCACTGCAGTAACTGATTGGGTCAAAAACTCATGATTTGTTTTGACTTCTGCAAAAAGACACCAGTAAAAATCCTAGAGGTCGGCCTATCTAAAACACATGTGAACTCACACTGAAACTACTGCAACAACAAAAATAACAGTAGAACCTCTTTGGGTAACAATCTGTAATTTGTTCCGATTCCTGATATTATGAACAATCACCTTAAACTAATGTCAACAAAGACATTCTTTAGGCCATGCTGGGAAGCTACACCCAACCACTTCCTACAGATAACAATATTAAATCTAAAAGAAGCGGTTGTCAGTGTCCATGTATCCTGGCAACCCCTTCCACTCTGCCTGTGGCTTTAAGGTCTTTCTTTCTGTCTGAGACAGAGGAGTAGCAAAGGGGTCTTTCGGGAGAAAGTGTCACACCTCAATTAACTTCTCTGAGTGGCTTTTTAAGGGTGCATTTACAACAGCTCAGTTCGTTTGCCTGGAAAGTCCGGTTCGTTTGGGATATGTCCATTGCTCAATTGAACTCTGACGTGAGTCGGCCTCTTCAGGAAGTGGCGATGTCCAGGTGAAATGTCTTGAGGTCAGATATGGAGTGAGTATGGGGTAAATACTCGGATAGAGGTTTGGTCAGCTTCGCCAAGAAATGTTGACATACCGCCAGGAAATATAAACTTGCTTGGCAGGTACGTCCAGCCACCACTCATTGGACCTCATTAACTATGCTCAACAGTCTTGGGGAGCCAATCGAATCAGCCTATCCTTGTAGAGAGTCTCAGGGTGGGCTCAATACAGTGATGACAGAGCGGCAGCATTGTAATCTGGATGTTAGCAGTGTAGATGGCTGCAGCCGAGGATTTATGGTCACTTGAATTGGCTTTGGCATCGACAGTTAAAGACTGGAACAAAAGACAGCCCTCAGATCATTCCTTTGCAAGGTACATGTATTTGCTGTTTGGCTGACAGGCTGTGGAAAAAGTTTAATTTCCTCTTGTACACATCTCACTCTCCTGTGGGCTTGTTTCTGCTCTGAATACGTCACCTTGTTCATTGATCTGATTGGTTGTAGCACCAAACTACTGCATCCAAAGGCAGATTGATGAGTGGCTTTCAGTGATGCTGTGTAGATGGGGAGGTCTGAGGGTTTTTTAAGATGTGGATCTGTTCTATAACGGTATGGACAGATGAGTTGGTTAGACTTTGAGTTGATTCATGAAACTACACTTCAGACTTTACAGTACAATTAGAAATAGTTTGAATAGTTTCCTTCTCTCCCTCTTCTGGTCCTCCGTGGGGCTGCTGGTGGCCTGGGTTCAGGTTTCTTCCTTGTCCGCTTCTGGTCTCTCGTGTGGCGGGGTTGTGCCCTCCCTCCTCCACTGTAGTTGCAGTTCAGGTAAAGCCTTGTTTTCACTTTGCAAACACAATTAGACAGACATACACACCTGCTCACCCCACAGTTTTGGGGACAAATAATCGCAGTAGCCTAGTCCTGATTCAGTTTTAGAGACCTGGAATGGTTGCTGTTTGTCTCTCTGCCTGTTCCCATTTCTGTTTGTTCGTTTTTTCTCTTGCAGATTCTAAAGGCTTGTGTGCCCGTGTTTTCCTGTGTCTCTTATTTCAGACTTGCAGCACATACTACCCCCCCCCCCCCCCCCCCCCCCAAAGCAAGAATCAAAGCAAGCCACGACACTCCGGGAACATCCTCTGAGTTAGGTGGAGACATTTGGCCATAATGCATTGTCCTGCTTTTGAAGAAAACCCAAAACACACCACATCTGCACCAATGCCTCAAACTAATTATAAAACACGGAAGTAGAAGGCTAAAGATAATTACACGCCAACCAGCAGTTCCACTGACACAGTAGAATATGTCATGTCCTGATATATGAACGGTTAATCTTGTTAGAGAAGTAAGAGTTCTTTTCTTTGAATAAATGACAAACATTGAAAATAGCCTGCAGGCAGTGGGACGGTGGATTCCCAAAGAGAGGAAGGAAAAACATGTTAATTTACTCAGAAAGTTCAATAAATCATTTACAGTGCGAGCACAATACAGACCTCAAATTTGCAGAGACGAGCAGTGGTGGAACGCCAGCTTGCATTAAATAAAAATAAACATAAATAATGGACAACCGTACATGTCTCTTGAACAGCAGCCATCAGTGCTTCCTGTATTTTGCTCTAAAAAGTATTTTTTTAACGTTATTGTTCTGAGCGAATGCCGGGACGAACTTGGCTGCTTCACCTGCAGAGAACAAAGTTCAGAAAAAGCTCCCAGAGATGCCGGATGAGCCACATGTTCTGAGTTTTTAAACAATCTGAACGTGTCCTCAAAACAATCCTCAGAGCTGCAGGATCAAATGTGTATCACCGATGGTAAAATCCCACCTCAGAAGATAGCAGTTATAGATTCACCTTTCCTAACAGACACAACAAGGTAATGGTTCGATAAAGATTACAGAGAGGAGGAAAGTCGGAGTCGGGGCAGCCCCGTCTCGCTTCGCAGCTGAGCACAAAGGGATATTTGGCTGAGGGTAATTACAGAAGCTCATGGAAAGTCACAAAAGGTTTGAAGTGAGCAGGTGAAGCCTGATCCAAACCCTGCTGTCCAGTAAATCTTTATTATCTCTGAAGGGCTATTTGTTGTACAGCCAGTGGTCAATTAGGATCAAAAACTACAAATGTGAGAAGCAGAAAGAACAGAAACAGGGCAGTGAAACCAGGAACAGCAGCAGCTCAGAGATTCAAACAGGTACTGTTGAGACCAGCTCGCATCAAAATTCATATATATTCCTACAAGGAATTAAAGTCACACGTTTCTTTTAAACAAACTACTCCACATCAGTTACACATTGAACAACATCAACAAAAGAGACATAAAAAACAGCTAAAACAGTTTGGCAATCACATCACTACAGTATAAATCACTCAATGTTTGATAAAAGAACATGTGCATTCAGTAGTCAGATAGACCTTGATCCTAGCTTTAAAATCTAGCAAACTTGGGAGATGATCCAATTTAAGATGACTGTAATTTATACCAGGACGAGGGTGCAAATGCTTTGAAGGCCCTTTCCCCAAAAACAGTCCGCGTACGAGGAATAGTGTACATTATCTATCGTGCCTGAGACTACAGCTTTTGGTGTTGACTTTAAGAACCAAGACAGAACACAAATAAGGGGGCAAGTCACACAAGATGGCTTTATAAAGAAAACAATACCAGTGTTCCCATCTACGATTGTACAAAGAAGACCAGCCAACCCTCTCGTAAAGACTACAGGGATGAGTACGAAAACCTAAATCTGTTACAAATCTTAAGGCTGCATGATACACTGAATCCAGCATTTTCAGGGAGGAGAGATTTGCATGCATGTATAAGATGTCACCGTAGTCAAGTATTGATACAAAAGTTGCCTGAATCAGTCTTTTTCTAACATTAAAAGAAAAAGAACTTTTGTTTCTATAATATAAACCAAGTTTAACCCTGAGTTTCTTTGTAAGACACTCAATATGGTGTTTAAAAGACAGATTTTCATCCAGATAAAATCCCAGGTATTTGTAGACTGAAACTCGTTCAATCACCTTTTCATTTTGTGTAACAATCTGACAGTCATCATTTGTCTTCCCGGATTTTTTAAAGCACATCAATTTAGTTTTGTCAGAATTAAGCACATGTCTTAAAGCACAAGACTATCTTCGTAGTCTTCATCTCGAGTTTTCTTCGTTGAACATATTTTATCGAAGAAGATACCCAGATGTAAGACATAAACGCAGTGTACATTTTCATTTGTGAAGAGCAAAGCAAAGAGACATAATAAACATTGGAATAGAAAATGAAGAAAAAAAACCCAAAACCCTAGTGTTACCCACCCACTCTCCTTTCCTCCCATCTGCTCATCAAATGCAATATAATAATACAGGTAGCAATTAAAAAAAAAAAATTAAAACAAAAAATAAATCTAGTTGTAGGAGTTCTAGTTGTTTGCTAGATAATGAACAAAGGAAAGCCAAATCTTATCAAACTGTGATTCTCATTCAGAGCAAATCTTATTTTTTCCAGATGTAGTGTTTTTATCATTTCATTGAGCCAATGCTCAAAAGTGGGAGCTTCCTTCTTTTCCCCGAAAAGTCGGTATTATTTTTTTTTAGCTTTTACATTTTTTCACACCATAGGAAAGAAGTTGCTGTTGTGACTTTTCCAATCTAGGTAGAGAACCTGAAGTTCCCAGTATAATAAAAAGACAGGATCAGGTTCCATATGAATATTAAAAATGTCAGAAAACACCTTAAAACTGTTTGTCCAGTATTTCTCTATCTTGGGACAGTAAATGAAGCTATGGACATGATTTGCCTCAAGTCTGTTGCAATTGTCACATTGTGGGGAGACATTTGGATACATCTTATGCAGTTTTGATTTTGTATAATGAAGTCTGTGGAGAACCAGAAACTGAATAAGGCAATGCCTAGAGTTGATATAACAATTATTAATCTCTTCAAGGCTCTCTATCCAGATTTCTTCGGGGATCAGCGTCCCCAGATCATTTTCCAATGCAGTTTTAATTGCTGACATTGAGGGGGCTTTGACAGATTGTAGTGAGTTATAAAAGTGTGACAATTTTCTCTCAGGACCAGTGTTTAGGAGAAAGGACATATCTAAAAATGAGGGTGAAGCATTTCAGTAGGACGAAAGATGGGTGAGCACATAGTCTCTGATTTGCATAAATCTGAAGTGATTATTCCGAGGAAGTTCATATTTTTCTCGCAACTGAAGAAATGAAGCAAAGGTTGCATTTAGGTAAAGGTCGCCTATTGTATAAATACCTGAATCTCTCCATTGTGAGAAGCCATTATCAAGTTGGGATGGCTGGAATGAGGGATTCCCAGCAATGGGGAGAAGAAAAGAGAGCTGACTGATCCCGAAATATGTCTTAATCTGCTTCCAAATTCTGATCATATTATGTATAGTGACACTTTATCTGTAAACAAATTTGTACAGTACCTCAAGAGTTTTCTGACTAAACTATTGTTTGTTGAACTATTTATCTGAATTCAAACTAAATTTAGGATTATGTGGGTAGAGAATACAGATGAGTTCTAGCTATCTGGATTTATTAGGGCCCGAGCACTGACAGTGCGAAGGCCCTATTGTATCTGTAGTTTTTTTTTTTCTAAATTTTTTTTCTTTTTCGTTTTTCTCGTTTTTTTCCTTCTTCCGACGAAATGAGGGCCTTTTTGTCCCCCTAAACGTGCTCCAAAAGTCACCAAATTTTGCACGCAAGTCAGGCCTGGCGAAAAATCTGATATATAATGGTTTGCAAATGGACAGTAACATATATACTGTAACCGTAAAGTTCCCAGGGAAGAGTTCTGTGGTGAATTGGCACTATGAAAACCACAAAAACATGACAAGAAACATGAGCATTGGAACAGCACGGAGCAGCAAGAAGAAAAGGAAGACAAGACAAGATATACACAGGACTTGATGAGACACAGGTGCACACAATCAGGGCAGATGGGAACAAGGGAAGTCAAGACAAAATTTAAACACAAGGACATGGGTTTTCAAAATAAATCAGGACATAAATACAAAAAAGCATGACATGATCCAAAAACATGACAGATTTGACCAGGTTTGACCCTCTGGCGAAGAAATGGTCCACAGTTTATTTCAAGTACAATCCAGCATTTTTTATTTTAAATTTTTGGGTATTTTCCTAGTTAAGGATATATATCGGATCTTCTGCAGCCTGATTGAATTTATTTAGTACCCAAATGCATGTTTTACTTTGAAGTTCAGGAAATTAAAAGTGGATTTTTTTATATGAATATGCAAAATTATTCATCTGTGTTGTCTTTGTGGTTCACCTCACCGGCTGGACGTACATCCTCCTATATGACACACATCCTGCTTATATACTGCCTGACATCTGGTCCACTTAACTTTATCCCTTTTTGGCACAAAATTTTACAAAAAAAAACAAACATGCCAGCTGTACGACCCATACACGGCGAGATTCTGATGAGTTTATTGGGCCAGACTTGGTCCTAAACACACCTGGCATCCGGCCCACTGAATTGTTTGTATGCCAAGATGGGAAATTCAAATATTTAGAGAGGAATAAACTAAAAAGATGGGGATTCTGAGAAGGGTAAAAGGCGAAGACAAAGCAGCTCGGCTTGACTGAAATGAGAGTAGATGTTCATTAAATGTGTCTCCTTGACAGCTGTCCCTGTAATAGACCTCTGGGGAGGGACATTCCAGTTAATCCATAGTTTTCAGGTGAAGTTCATTTAGTCAGAGTTAAAAATTAATGAGACTTTCCGTGTCTTTAAATCTGTATAACATTTTTTCTTTTATTTTGACTTCAAGCATTGACAAGCTGAGTTCGAGACTGAACAGCATGGAGTCAACTCCGAGCTCATTTTCGCCTGGTTGTGTGAGAACACTGCGCGGTGGGGGATTCTGGGATATTTTAAGGATCTGTAAGAACACTGGACACCAGCAAAGGATGTAACGTGCCTGTTGCTCCAGCCCCTCAAAGACAAGAGGCCATTATAACGGAGCACAAGGGACTTGAGTTTACTCTCGAACCTGATGTCGGTCATGCAGTGTCCCTTAACGGACCTCACCGTTGGACAACATGCCTCATCGCAGGGGGCAATTTAATTGGAGAAGGGTGAAAATTCTTTCAATACACAAGTTTTGTCCTCCTGGAATCTGAAGTTGAATTTTTGAGATTTTTTTTCTCTTCCTCTCATTAGTGAACTCCAACAAGCTACCGTACTCCAGAAGTGACTGCACTGATTAAAAACCACTTTGAAACTTGGAAAATATCCCAGATAGCAAGGAGTGTCTGGCTCGAACATTGGCCACGTCTGCAGTTTGCTGTGTTCCACATTTGTTCTTGACTGACAGTCTTGATTCATGGTGAGTGTGGATACTTGAACCCAACATCACTCCCAGCATCCTGTCTCTTACTGGAGAACCAAACAATAGCAGCCATTTGCCTTTAACTTGTTCACCCCGAGGGATTTTGGAGGTGAATTTCGCACGAACAGCCCTATCCAAATTAAATCAACAATATCTCCACAATTATAAGGACAATATGCATAATCTTGGTCTCAATGCATAGCTAAGACCTCCCAGCATACATTTCTTGGCTGGACGTCCACTTCTGGGGATAACAACCTCAGATCTGAACCGTCGCTGTTTCTAGACCGTTTCTCAGACTTGTGGACTGATGGATGCCCAAACACTTTATCCAGCTTTATCCCAACCGACTACCGTAAAACACCAGATAAAGGCCTGGGCGTTTATTTGCTTAAATAGCTCAAATCAGGTATTTATTTGGGACCTGCCTTTATTAGTTGTGTGTCCCCAAATCTTATTGTGCGTCTTCGATCTAGCCAGCCAGTGCTAGCCGCAGATACAGTATGGTCTGATACAACCCTTTTCCAATCACTCTTATTATCCGCGACTCACGCTGGTGTCTGGCACACTTGTGAAGTATCCAAGCTAAGGGTTTTTTTTAGCATTTCTCTTTGATACACAAGCCGCTCAACTTCATAACACGTCAGTGAGGTCCCTCTAAAATTAAATAAAATAGTCACAAACTTTTCAATTCGTTTAAGGTTATTTGTTTGTGTTTAGGTCCGCTATATTTGCATACGGTAGAATATTTTTTATAATATTTAACATAAAAAATATTTTGCTACTCACGGAGGATAATTGGGACTTTTTACGGTACTCCTGATGGCATGTTTAAGTGAGGCACCAACACATGATTCCTAGAAAACAGCAAGCTTTACATCTCTGAGTGTTAAAGTTCTTGCACACCTCAAAGCACTGGAGTCCAGATGTGCGAACTATTATATTGTAATTTAGATGAAGATCAGATCACATTTTATGAAAAATAAACAAGGAAGTTGACACTGGGTTCATGTATTGACCAATTTAATAAGGACTAATATTAAATACAGATGTGTTTCATTTTTGGGAGTCAAATTATGGAATGGACTTTGTGATGAACTGAAATTATGTAGATCTCTGTTGAGTTTTTAAAAAATATTGAAAGACAAAATAATTAAGGATTACAATGCAAAATGATTTGAATATAATTTAATTATGCAGAGCGATTTAGAGTAAATTTTCTTTTCTTTTGTATTACTGATAAACTGGGTTATCTTTTGGAAGGTACAGGATCGGCAAAAATAAGTTTCGGTTTCAGCCTATACCTTTTTCGGGTGCACAGAGTTTGTGTGTTATTGTTTATTGTGTGAAACTGATTAGTGTAAATATGTATGATAATGTTTTGTCAGTTACATACACACATGTTATGTTGCATATAATGTAATGTAACCGAATTTCATCATCATTCATCACATAATTCTTCTAGCTTTTCCTCTTCACCCTTTCCTTTCACAGGGGAGCATCTCTTTCTCTTCTTGTCTGTCTTCCTCGGGAACGAGTGACCCGTCTGGTTTACAGTAACAGCCGGTTGATCAGCAGTAAATTCTTGGGAAGCAGGCCTCCTTCAGCTGAGAGGAATCTAACTCCAAGCTCCCGAGATTCTGCTGAGCTAATGTTTGTCCATCTCCGCTGGAAAATTTACAGCGCTCGCTCGCTCCGCTCTGCGAAAACTACCACGAGCCAAGAGAATTGAGGTATCCATTCAGACGACAGCTTTACAGCAGCTAAGTTCACTTAGCACTAAATCCTCCTGACTGAAGACTAACCCTATTTTCAGAGCAAAAGCTGAAAGAGAGAAGGAAAAAGGCACACTCAAATTTAGTGTTTAATTTGGTTAATATCATTGGTTCACTCTAAATTTATTACAGCGGTCCATTTGAATTAGACAGCAGGGAACAGTTAGAGAGAGGCCACGTCCACATGAATAAAGTGTGTCGACTAATGCAAATGCACGAGCGCCGATCGATACTGCTGTGTTTGCGTTTCTGCACGAGTCCCTGTTTGCTTATAATGCCGGCCGGGTTCTGGTGTGTGGGTGCTAATGGCTCACAGTGAAATGCAAAGGAAATGTGGGAATATATGCAACGTACGTCAGAGAGATCAATTTTTCTAAAAAGCAAATTAATTTAGAAAACAAAAAAAGTCCAGCTTGTTTTTGCGGGGTCAAAGTAGTTTAAGAGATTCAATTTACATCACATTAGTTGTCTGGAAAGCTAAATTCAAGAGCAAACGGTGTTTTTGTACCATGTAAAATGGTGACTAATATAATTTTGTGCAGCTGAAACTCTACTTTAATATAAATATAAATCTGGATAAATAACTGTCAGGTCCACAGCTGGAGTTTTAAATACAAGGGAAAATGGAAAACAGACTGATGCCTCATTACTGCTCATCTTTTTATAGCCGCTATCAAAGTGGACAATGTAAGACTGAAATCACTTCGCCTTTTCGCAGCTGGGACTGATGTTTCTCATTTGCAACACTAAATGAATCTTTAAACATGATGTTACCAGGAAAGCAAACAGACCCTGGATTATTCTACGACAACCCACCTCCAAAAGTGAAATAAATCTGCTTTAATTCAACATTATTAGACCGGGAAGAGCAATACAATTTAATATTTGATTATAAAGTCTTTTACAAAAGTTTGACATTAATTAGGCAAATAAAAGTTCATTTGAGTTGGCGGAGGACTTTTATTTACCTTTGTGGTGAGAGATAAACATGTGGATTTTACTTTCAGGAACTAATGAAAGAAGAGATCGGAGTATCAGATGCATTTGTTTGAAAAACACTCACTGCCTAATGAGAAATAAATAAGAAGAGTGTGTCACAAACACCTGACATTCAGAAAAATAAAGCCCTGATGAATCGCCTCTTTGATTAAACAAAGACATCATCAATCAACAAGAAATTCTCTGATATGAAGCCCGTCTGAAACCAATAACCTGTCGTGGGGGAGGAGGATTTCTCTCAGACACACAATCACTTTATTACAAACTTCTGAGCTCCTTCCAGGGAGACTGTTCCTTCACTTGAGAGACTTAAAGACGGGTTTCTGCGTTAGCACAGGGCTCAGGCTTCTCTTTCATATCAGGGTTTATACAGAGATATTGGATGCAGTGTCGTGTTATGTTCTTCATTACATAGTGTTTTATTATTTCCATCCCATATCAATGCCATCTATTCCCACAGGTAGATGTATATTCTGCCACTGAAAATCAGGCTGTCTGGACTTGTTGGGCAAAAAGACTCTTATTTCCTTCTTTTGAAGAAATGGTCCAAAATGTTTCCACTTTCTTCACCAGAAACAGAAGAAAAAGATCACGTTGTTGCTTTGGAGGTTCATTAAATAGATAAAATAAAATTTTCATTAAAATAACGTGAGGTGAAGTCAACATCAGACAAAAAAAAAAAAAGTTTTTTTCCATTCTTCAGTCAAACATTCACACTTTTGGACCCCTTTAGGGAATTCTCTGCTGCACGATCACTGTCCTCCCAAATGGTCCCTTGAATCCAAAAAATGTGCTTTAAAATGTTTAAAATAGAACACAGTTCTCATTTAAGTGTCATTAAACAAGAACTAAAAATATCCCAAAAGAATTCACTCTGTTGCTTGTCCAGAAAAACGTGTTGCATCCACTGAACCACGGTGGGTCAACTTATCCTCACAACCAAAACTATATTTCTTTGAAGTCATTAAAAACAAAAACTCATAGATCAGAGGCACGTCTACTGTAGAAACATGTGGAGCCTGAAAAGGATCCATAGGGCCTCTCAATCCATAGGGCCTCCCTATCCAAGGACCTCCCAATCCGTAGGGCCTCGCGATCCATAGGAACTCCAGACCCAAGGGCCTCCCTATCCAAGGACCTCCCCATCCATAGGGCCTCCCGATCCATAGGGACTCCCTTTCCAAGGGCCTCCCGATCCAAGTGCCTCCCGATCCATAGGGCCTCCCTTTCCAAGGACCTCCCGATCCATAGGGCCTCCCGATCCACAGGGTCTCCCAATCCGTAGGGCCTCCCGATCCATAGGGCCTCCCAATCCATAGGGTCTCCCAATCCATAGGGCCTCCCGATCCATAGGGCCTCCCTTTCCAAGGGCCTCCCGATCCAAGGACCTCCCGATCCGTAGGGCCTCTCGATCCATAGGGCCTCCCTTTCCAAGGACCTCCCGATCCATAGGGCCTCCCTTTCCAAGGGCCTCGCGACCCATAGGGTCTCCCAATCCGTAGGGCCTCCCGATACATAGGGCCTCCCGATCCAAGGGTCTCCCGATCCATAGGGTCTCCCGATCCAAGGCCTGGCACCAACTGTTGCTCATCAACGCGCCGAAGGGCGGTTCAGGTAGTAGTGGCACCATAGCATCTCTCTAAGCAATAGTAGCTGGGACCAGGGGGGGCCCAGAACACAGGGCTGCTACTGGACCGCTAGTGGTGTAGTACTATATCCAGATATACGAGTATAGGATATAGTATATATATATAGTATATATAAGAGTATACCCACCTATTTTTCAGTCAGCGTTGCAAATACCTACTTCTCAATCCCCTCTGAAGGGCACCAGTCAGTGATATCTGCAAGCCCCAATTCCCCATTTTGTTTCATAGGACGCTGATGAGGGCAACCTCACACTGCCTCTGTGGCGTAGTCATACATGTCACTATTTATTAAATTAAGAGTATACTCATCTCCAGGGACCACTGTGGACCATCCACGCAAGTTTGTTGTAAATAAACTGTCTTGGTGAGACTGATTGTGTGCCGGGTGATGTGGGAAAGGGGACCGCCACAAAAGAAAACATTCTTCGTTCCCTGGAAAATAAAGTCTGTATAAAGGAGTACTGCAAAATATGTTTTAGCACTAAAAAAAAAAAAGATCTACAGCCATGTGTAAAATAATAACATTACTAGACACCTTTATCCAAAGGGACTTCAAAACTTCAGAACACTTTTGTAAGAAGGCCCAGTAGCCTTCTTACAGTTGTTACAAGCACTACACCATGGGCAGCATCATTTATGATTCATTATTATAATAACACTGTGGCCTAATCAATAATGTTTTTAAAGCACACTGAGGTCATTTTCTTTAAAAAAGGGAAGAAAAGTGTTCATTTTTTTAACACTTGTCATGATTCGTCTCTGGCAGCTCCACATTTCCACTGAAGCTGCTGCATTTCATTTTCAAGCTCGCAAAAGAAGGCCTCCACTTCTGAAACCTTTAATTTCTAATTTTGGCATTATATACTTTTGGCTTTAGGGTCATCAATATTTTCATTCGAGGTCCACTCCCCTCCTCCTGGGCTCCTGCCACAGTAATATCCAGTATAATGAGTCTTTGCCAACCAAACAGACCCGCAACAATATCGGGAGCTTCACATTATTTCCCAGAGGAAAATGGAAATTATGAAAAAGAAAGAAATTCATCCATTTCATTCATCAACACTGACCCACATCAGCAACACAAACAACAGCCAGTGCTGCTGCACGCCGCCTCCGACCAAACCTACCCTCCAGTCTCATAACGCAGCTTTAACTTCTTGCAATCGGCCTTGAAGCCGCTGGAAACTTTCTCTTCAGTGGGGGAAAGTCAGAAACAATCTTGGATGAACGCGGAGATGTCACATTTCTGTGCCGAGACAAACCACCGAGGCCCCCCCGGCTACACATTTGCGCGCCTCCTTGTCTATTGTCGTTTTGTGCCGACGTTGCCACAAGCTTATTCAAACATATCGCTAATGAAGCGGCAAACGTGACCTTTGGCCCCCCGGGGCGAGGATGAGGGAGAATCGGAGAAAATCAGAAACCTCTGAATATTTAGTTTGTCAACACTTTTCAGGGTTCAGGGTTTTCTATTTTAGATGATATTGATGTCTGATTGCCTCTGCTCAATGCCACGTTCAGTACTTCATGACAAGACTTGGGACTGCTACTCATATGGGGGTCCAAAAGCGTGTCCATCTCCAGAAAAACATGTTTACTACAACAAAAATAAAGGTTTTGGTCCACTTAGTTAGATTTCATATTTATGACAAAAGGATAGGGAAACTTCATCGGGGAAAAATATATATAGCCATAAATGTATGCATCATAAGGGGCATGGTCTTTTGAGTGACAGTACGAATCCTGCGACCCACTGCCCTGCTTCAACAACCATATTCAGATGAATGGATCGTAGGGCTGCAGCTATCAAATATTTTTGTGATTATTCTATCAAATATTCCATCGAGTAAACGGATAAAACTTATTTTTGCTTAATTAAAGCCCAATTATAAATATGCAATAGAAAACAAGAGAGATCACTTAAAAAAGAACAAACCAATTTGTTTCTTTTATTAGAATAATTTACATTTCTTTACATATTATGCAAACTAGTAAACCGTTTGTTAAATTTTTCAATAAAAATAAATACAATTATTTCAATGTCAATGTCAATGTCAATTTTATTTATAAAGCACATTTAAAAACGACCGAGGTCGACCAAAGTGCTGTACAGCATACAAGAAAATAAAACAATACCAAAAGAAAAACACAGTACACAGTGTAGAAACAATAAAATCACTAACATACTAAAATGATCGATAAAATAGTAATAAAAAAATAGATAATAGAGAATAGACGACAAAGAACAGACACATAAAGTGCACAATCACTTCACACAGATGTGGGGAACTAATTTGTCACACACTAAAAGCCAAAGAAAATAAATAAGTTTTCAAAGAAGACTTAAAAACCTCTAGGGTCTGGGCAGATCTAACATTTAGTGGCAAACTATTCAACAGCTTAGGGCCGGCCACCGCAAAAGCTCGGTCACCTCTAGTTTTGAGCCTAGATTTCGGGACGTCTAAAAGCAACTGACTTGACGACCTCAGTGCTATGTTTCAAACTTAACATTTCCTGAGACATTAAAAAAAAACAACATATTTTTAAGTATCAAAAATAAAAGATATTCTTAAACACTGCTTTTAAATTATGCAACTTCACATTCATGACCAACACACTTAAACAGAAATGCTTGGCTGTGGACTAGGACTTGGAACAAAAGTCTTACACCATGTGGACCGGACCTTCATTTATAATTCAAAATAATCCCACAGCTTTGACATCTTCTGTCTCTTCCCCTTATTACTTTCGCTTTGCTGCGTTTTCTCATTGTTGCTCTCACTGTTGTCAGTCCCGGCCGGCGTCTGTGCAGCTAAACTGTTCACGTCTTCTTCCGCTTTATAAGGGAAACTTTGACAAGTCACATTAAAAAGAACCCGTGCGAAACGTGAAGTTTACATTTATTTTTTATTTAAACGAGGCTTTGAGGCCAAGGAAATTCCTCGATAGTTTTTTGTAAATGAGTTACTCGAGGTACTCGAGGAATCATTGCAGCCCTAATGTATCCAGCCAGCACATCATCAAGGTTAAGTGTTTCAATGACCCATCAACTTGAGAAAGGTTGGTTAACTGGACCTCTACGATCCAAAGTCAGCCATGTCCTCCGGTCAAACACCCTGCACCTCGGTCCATTTGGGGTTCTTCCGGACTAACGGGACCACTAGCCAGTGGAAAGCTGATGGAAACTTACCCTGGTCAAACCTGGACCGAGGCCCACCGGGATCAGCCTCAGGGCCACCGCTGTCTCAAGACCAGTCGCTGAGCCACCGATGAGCGCTGGGTCCCATGGGAGCTCCGCCGGTAGTCATTTCAACTCTGGCCGCATTCATTTCATTTGGTGGAATCAGTTCCTGCCATCATAGGGACTAGGTCCGGTTGTCTTTATATAAAAGATTATAAATTGTATGCTTCTGTCAGCTGACCTGTTTGATCCTCCATTAGACTTAGACACTGGCATATATTAATTTCCAGAGGTGAGCATCATCCCAAACTTTCCACAGCCTAAACAATCTGGTGTTGCCACATGGATTTGATAATATTTCAGTTGCAGCAACGTTTGGATGCAGATGTTATGATTGATTATCACTAGCCATACAACAACTTTTGCATAATTGATAAGTTGTGTTTTTGGCCTTCTCCGATATCTGCGTTGAAGGTTTTGTGGCATTAAATTAAACATGTTATGTCTATATTATCTGTAGGAAAAAAAATGAGGGGAGGAGATCATTAAACCAAAAGGAAACGGATGCGATCCAGCCCCTGCTGACCCCCGGAGCGTGCGTGGATAGACGGATTTATTATTCATTAAACAGAATAAATTATTCTGCATGAAACATTAGCACGAACACATACGCCTGCCACGCATACACTGAAAAAAATTGGACATGTTGATCACAACAAAGATAAAAGCTTGTTCAGGGCTGATGGACCACAAATAATGCAGATATTTCCCTGTGGAGAATGAAGCTGTGCAGCCTGTTGGTTCGGTATTTTATTTTTGCACATGCAATGTTTGAAACAGATGCAGTAGGAAGGCTCTGAAATACTGTAAAGTTTAGGAAAATCGGCGACTGTCAATCACTTTAGAAATAAATGTAAGGTTTCATATAAACTTTTGGTACAAAAAAAAAATCACATATGTAAAATCAAAACAATTGAGACCACAGGTTTTTGAACCAGAATGTAAATATGTTTCTGCTCTAAAGTAGGACATTTGAACCTGGAGGTCGACGGAGATTGACTCGCTTTCGCATGCAGCCTCCAGTGGTCAGCCGAGGAACTGCAACAGATCTTAGTTCAGCTTGGGATTCAACTCGTAAATTTTAAGAATGGTTTAGTTTATTCTGATTTATTAAGATCAATAATGTGATTTAGACCAAGCTTAAGCTGCACAGACATCCGCCTCCAGTATGTATACGTCCAGAATATCTTATCTAACTTCGCCTGGTCTCATCTAGTTCTTCCGTTATGCCCCTGCCTGGTCTCATTTCTTCCTTCTCCACTTTTATTCAGCCTCTCCTTCCATCTCATACATTCATCTTTCTCTCCTTTGTCTGTCCATTTCCCTTCAGTTTTTGTTTCATTTACAGCTCACTCTCTTTCCATCAGGACGGAGCGATAAAATATACTGTGGCTGTTTGAATGACTTGAAGTTTGTCTGGCAGAACTGAACATCCTCGGGTTTCTTCCTGATGAGCAGAAAAATGTCCGGGAACCCACAACACTGAGCGCGCTCTCCGTCTTGATCAGACTGTAAAACTTGGCCCGGTTTCAAAGAGCCGTCGGAGATCGATTGAAGCAATCTGTCACTCTAATTGAATGCTCCCACAGGTCGAACCTGAAACTGTGGAAACCCAAACATGTGAACCGAGACGGCCCGTCCACAGAGGAGCTGAGCAGAGCTCAGAGGAGCTTCAAAGGGAGTGAAACTGCTCAGTCCTGCAGAAACAGCAGAGTCCTACTCTTTTAATAGCCACTTAATTATTCAGACTCTGTCTGCCCACATGTGATCATCAAGTTCTTGTGTTTGAAAGTCTGTTCAGACGATCCCAGGAAACCAACCGGCGCTGCCTCCAGGAGAGCAGAGGGTCTGATAAACACTTTGTTGGCTCTGCAGCAGCTCATTTCTGCCTCTCTTCATGCAGCTGTTGAACCTCTGAATTAATGTAGAAATCCTGCTGCTCACTGCCAGTTGTACCACAGAGAAGGCCTTGAAAGCATCACTGAACTGGCGTCTCCTTATCATAGTGAGACACCTAGAAGGTCCTCCAACTGAGTACTGCAGGGGAGAACGGAGCCACAGGCACATTTTTAGGGAGGATATTTTCATCGCCGGATGTGTATGTATACCGTATTTTCCGGACCATAAGTAGCTCTGGAGTACAAGTTGCACCAGCCATAAAATGCATAATAAAGAAGGAAAAAACATATAAGTCGCATTTTTGGGGGAAATTTATTTTATAAAATCCAACACTAAGAACAGACATGTCATCTTGAAAGCCAATTTAAAATAAAAATAGAATAGAGGCAACAACAGGCTGAATAATTGTACGGTATGCTTACGTTAGTTAGTTAGTTAGTTAGTTAGTTAGTTAGTTAGTTAGTTAGTTAGTTAGTTAGTTAGTTAGTTAGTTAGTTAGTGATTTATTCCGAACATGCAAATGATATATAACGTAAATAGTAATTTCACTTACATGTCCGAAAAGGGGTGGGAAGAAGTATAACTTATTTAATCCCGCCCCTTCTCCATAAAATATTAACAATATTTATTTATGTCTTTTCTTAATTATATATAATTGACTACGTTACATGACACAACTGAGAAAATGCGTGGTATGTTAACATAACATATTAAGAGTTATTCAGATAACTATAGCATAAATAACATGCTAAGAAGTTTACCAAACCATCCGTGTCACTCCAAATAACTAAAATCCTTGGTGTCACTTTTAAACGACTCCGCTTACTCCGGAGGTAGAAGATGCGGCCAATGTTGAAATTATCAACACGGGCCTAAAGCGCCCTCTTGCGGTTTAGTGTGAAAATAACATGTGAAATGATACGGTCATTTCTGTTACTATAGTCAGGGAGATTCTGGGTACTGTAGTCGGTGTCGCTGAAGTAACAGCTCTAAAAATGGCAAGAATTATCACAGATGTTCAAGACAACAGCAGCGACGCTGACTCACGTAATGGCGACTGTGACGAGATGGAACCGAGACCATTGGATGCCGCACTCGCAAGAAGAAGAAGATTTGGAGGGATTCGGGGAATGAACTGGAAAAATACCCCTGCGTGGTTGTTTTGGGAGTGAACGAAGTTTTCAGAAAGCTGGTTTTTAATTTTGTTAATAATACAATACTTGTAGCATGTCCTGTAGCGCAGCTCCATCAGGTAGATACGTAACTCAACCCGAGCCACTATAGTACGATATCTTACCGTATATTCCGTCCGCCTTATAATACAAAGTTTTCAAATAGGCCATTTATTGAAGGTGCGCCTTATATTACGCATTATGGTGCGGAAAATACCATATATACATATAAGGGGTTGGCGATATGGCAAAAATATCGTATCCCAATTTTTACAAAAATAAAATCACGATTTCAGTTTTATCACAATCTTAAATTGAAAAAAGAAAAAGAGACAACTGGAAAAGTATTTACATCTGGGCAGTTCGTACCACGGGTCAGCTATTTAAGCAGGCTTTAGAGCCCTCATCTTTGTACCGTCTGTAACGGTACCATGTCCTTTGTAAGATAAAAGGTAACACCTTCCGTTACCTCTTTCCATCGCTTGCTTGACTTGTCAAATGTTTATATTGTCTGTTTTGGTCTGCTGCCACCGGGACCCTCGTTTGGCTCTCTGCATACTCCTCGGGGTGCTTCCTCTTCAGGGGTTTAAACAGATTTGTCGTATTACCACGCAACGTACGAACGGTTTCCGTGCCAACTTTGCAAATTATGTTTGCTTGAGCTCGATCACCTGCGGAAAATCCAAACCAATTCCATTTAAAGGAGCTTGAGGCTGGATTTATGAAAAAAAATTGTATACGTTTTAATTTTTCTAGTAATAATGTCAGATGAAGCGTTCCAAACAAAAAGAGTGAGCCCTCTAGTATATCTGTCCGTTGCCTTGAACAGGCTGTGTGCTGCAAAATGTGCTGCAAGGCTGGGGCCGCTTTTCCCGCGCTGCCCTGCGGATGTGACGTCACATGACGCTGCATGCGCCTTCTCCCCGTTCTCCCGTGCCGGCTTCGCTGTTTGGCTGCAGTACCCCCGACGGCCATCGTGGCGGAGGGTGGCGCTATAGAGTTTCATTTCTTAAAAGCAGCCTCATGCTCCTTTAATTGAACTCCGTTTGGCTTCTGCCATCGCTCTCCATGCTCTACCGCTACACAAACAAGGAGGGAGTAGGAAAGCGTGTCACTGCCCGCAATTCGCTGTGATTGGTCGTTCAGGTTGACAACATCAATACATTTCCTGAGTGGGTGCATCTGCATAGAACTGCAATTTATAGAATGTATCCTACACGATCCCATGACCTCTGCAGTTTGAAAGATCGTCTTCACGTTGTAATCCTTCACAATCTAATATCGTCATATCGCCCACCCCTAATAAATATATATATATATATATATATATATATATATACAGTATATCTACACACATCATCAGCAAGTGTGCACATAATCAAAAGCATCCGAAAGACAATTGCTGCTGCCCTTTTGTAAGTGGTTTTATAACCCTTTTCAGATTTGAGTTCAGCATTTAAGACTGACAATGGCCAATCTTCCCAACTGTGGAGTGAAAAAGCGTACCAGCACACCTGGAGGTTTCACAAAACTGGATCCAAAACCTGGAACAGTGTCCTCTGGACAGGTGAGACAAAATTTGCGTTGTTTGGCCTTATAATCCAGCACCATGTTTGGAGAAAAGCAGGCACCGTGTTTTACCAGCTCATAGCCACTGTGAAGCATGGTGGTGGAGGGGGGGTGATTCGGGGTGGTTTCCAAGACAAAGACCTAGGCATCTTGCCATCATTTATTGGACCATGAACTACTCTACATGCAGGAGTGCACTAGAGACAAGTCTGAGGCCATCTGTTCGATGGGAAACTGGGTCATGCAGTGGGCCAATGATCCAGACACACCAGCAAACCTACGTCTGAAAGGCTGAAAGTAAAAGTACCACGGTTCTGAACCGTCCTTGTCAAGGTCTCGACCCTCGAACCATCTGAAATACCTGTGAAAGGGAGCTGTCCATGACTGAACAACCAAAATCCCCACGAAAGAATGAGCCAAAGCTCCTCCACAAACACGAGGGACCGGAAAGACACAGGAAACAACTCTTACATGTTGGTGATGCTAACTGTGGATCTACAACCTACTCAGACATGCCCATCTGAATGTTTTTCCTCTTTTTGGCTTCGTCAGGACGAGCAACACATTAATCTTCTGAAGTGCTGTTTTTGTTTGCCCACTGAGTCGAAGTCCAACATCCACCCTCGGCTTGGCAGGACGTGGATCCCGACGAGACATGTGGCTCTTTCACAACTAAACATCCCTTTTCTGTTCAGCCGGCTTCCTCATAAAGCCTTGATTCATTCTTTATTTAAGAACTGTGATAATCTGACTGTGGTACAGTGTTTATAAATTGGTATTTCACTGGAAATCTGCAGAATTCTGCAGTTTTGCCCCTTAACTATTTCCTTTATTAATCTTGAATATACTCCACATCTCAAGATGTTTTATTCGTTGTTGCCCTCGAGAATCAGCATAAGAAACCAAAATTATCATCTTGCTTTTGAACATGCTTGTAGAAAGCAGCTGTTTCTCGAGAGTAAGAGCAGCAGTACTTCAAGGAAAATACAAAGGAACCCCTTAGTCAGCGTCCTGCAAACTACATTTACTTAAAAATGCATGAATTCAGATTTTAAAAGGAGGGTAATTCTTATATTGCTCTCTGTGCTGAGTAGATACGCTCATTCTGCCGGAGCTTCACGGCTGATAACGCCCCGCACTCCACTGATAGAAGGTAGCAGAGATACTGCGGCTAAATGCGGCTCGCCCTGCGTGCTGTACAACACTCTGCTCGGTGGAATTAGGCGTGTTTCTAATGTAAATATGCATAATGCAAACTCGCAAGGTCGCAGTTTGCATTCATTAATCTTTCCATTAACCTGACAGTTATTAATTTTCATTTAAAAAGGTGCACAAACAGGGACTTTAGTTTAAATCCCAGCCTATTTATCAGCCGGAACCAGGAGGGGAGATAAATGCTCGGACCCAAACAAGGTGTGGAAAAACAGATAAAAGGAAAAAAAAGGGTACAAGCTGAGGATGTAGGAAAAGAAAACAATCAGGGGAGACCACTTTCTTACATGAAGTACCTCCGTTCAGTCTCCTGACCACCGACTGTGATGTCACTGCATCCAGATACATCCCCTTTGAGCTGGAGTCGGTCCATTTGCAGAGATGATGATTAATCATAATGGTACTTCTCAGACATTACGGAAAAACACTTTAGAGGTGAAAAAAAATGTGCTCCCTAAAGTTGGTTTTACCAACAATGAGATCGGTTGCTACTTTCACCCAACTAACTTCTAGGACACTGAATCTCCCAGGAAACAGCAATTTCCACAAAGACGACAACATGCGTAGAAACCAGAGTTAGAGATGCTCTCTGCTGATGCAGCAGCTTTGCTTCGGCAGTCAAACATCAAGCGAGCGCCACGGCAGACACACAGAGAGCCAGATGAAATAACTTCCATCCTGACAAGCTGGCAGTCTCTTTGGAAAACTCGTTGAGCTATTCAAAGTCCGTCCAGGATTTACTTGTTTCTTTATATACATTTTTCTCCTCTTCCTCAACTTTTTCCATCAACGTTCTCCTCGCTCTCTCCTCTGCCATGATGTCTTCTTTTCTTCTATTTTATGGTGCAACTAGGTGATGTAAAGCTGTAATTTTATGATAAAATAGTTACACAAAGTTGCATAAAATCTTGTTTTTCAATCAGATTAAGAATCACTGAAAAAACTTGAGACCCAACTTTTCAACTGTGGAAAAGCGGAGAGTCTGTAAAAGTGATGAACCTGTAAACTGGACTTTTTCCGCTGTATTCATGTTTAGTTTCCACTTCACTGTCTTCATTTCCTGTCCTCCTCATCCGTCCCCTCTGACTTCGTCTTGCTCCTTCATAGCCTGCGTGAGCTGGTCGAAGCCGGCCGGCCAGATCGCAGCGCTCCGCTGAGCCTCACGTCTCCGTCCACTTGATTAAATCGCGGGGTCGGCGGCGAGACGGGTCCCACTGAGCCGGTGCAGAATTATTAACCTTTGCTGTCGAAGCGATGCCTCCGTCTCCGCAGGCCTGGGGTGAGACGAGCGGCCGGGATGGACGCCGACGGCTCTCGGTTGTGTAAGCGATGAAGAGGAGGGAGGACGGTCTCCGTGCAGCTCAGAATGAAGACATTTGTCTTTGAAAGAGCCTACAGTACAACTACCTGTCTCCTTGTAGGGAATAACTGAATCTATTGGCCCTTTTCCACTAGTACCTAGTCAGGTCTACTCATCTCAACTCGGCCTGGTTTCTTTTCCATAACAATTCAGCACCTGGAGCAGAAGCAGGAAGTTGGAGCGAAGCTGCTGTGACGTATTTAATTGTTGTGATCTTAACGAAGACAACAACACTAAAGATGTAGAACCTGGAGGAGATGATATATGTGCTGCTGGGTCTGTGGCTTGTACGACGGAGTATTAGGGCCAAACAAAAAAACAAAAAAGAAATTACGAGAATAAAGTCATAATGTAATGAGAATAAAGTCGTAAAATTACGAGAATAAAGTCATAATATTACGAGAATAAAGTCGTTAAATTACGAGAATAAAGTCATAATATTACGAGAATAAAGTCGTAAAATTACGAGAATAAAGTCATAATATTTCGAGAATAAAGTCGTAAAATTACGAGAATAAAGTCATAATATTACGAGAATAAAGTCGTAATATATTATAAATATATAAATATAACTTCACAAGATGCTCAATATTCCTCATTTTAACACAGGGGGAAGAAGCTCTTCCTGTTAGAGTTCTCATAAATTATATTCTCATAATATTACGACTTTATTCTCGCAACATTACAACTTTATTCTCGTAATGTTACGACTTTATTCTCGTAATTTTACGACTTTATTCTCGTAATATTACGACTTTATTCTCATAATATTACGACTTTATTCTATTACGACTTTATTCTCGCAACATTACGACTTTATTCTCGTAATTTTACGACTTTATTCTCATTATATTATGACTTTATTCTCGTAATTTACAATTTTTTTTGTCTTAGTTTGGCCCTAATACTCCGTCGTAGGCTTGTGCTGGATATCAAGTTAAAAAATGAGAGAAGCTTCAAGAGGCAACGCTTTTTCATTTTTTTTTGTTTGTCTCGGCATTGCTGAAAAGGAGCCGTCAGCAGCTATGAAGTGACAGAGCTCCTGGTGGATCTGGTCGTTCCTTATCGCCCGTCTAGATCCCTTTTTAATTCTCTCCTCAGCACCAGGTTTAGGAACATCTGCACCTCAGAGTTGGATCACCAAACAGACTTTTGTTGCCATTGCTGGTGGAATAAAATGAACAAGAAGCCGCCCTCAGAGTCGCTCTTTCCCTGAAGTCACATCCTTACTCAGACGTCTGACTCCAACCCCCCGACCAATCGGTGGCCTGTAGTGGGATGACATCACACGCCGACTCAGCCGCTTAGAACCTCGGCAGAGTAGCTACAGAAAAGTATCTACTCGGCACATTAGACCCCTAGTGGAAAAGAACCAAACCGAGTGGAGGCGAGCCGAGTCGGGCTGAGTAGGTGCTAGTGGAAAAATGCCATATGTGCAAAAGTTAGTGCCCAACTGAGCTTTTTTTCTTCTTTAGGTGACTTGTTGTTTGCCACGCCCCCCCCATTATGAAGACACACTGTGGTTGGGGAGATGATGTGTTTTGAAATGAGCAATTTATGGTATTTACAGTCACAACGAGCTGAGATAGACAAACTAGCTCTAAAACGGCTCAAACCCGACCGGCTGCAGAGCTGAAATTATTTTATTAAGCACTAACAAGCATGTTTTTCTGTTTGTGTTTCCAGTGAAGGCCAACTCCTGGAACATGCAGCAATGATCAGCGCTGGTTTACACTGATAATTGCCTGTTCCACAATAAGAGGGACACAGTCGAGCCATTGTTCCTGACACGCAGGGCAAGATGAACTGACAGCCCACGCCGGGAAGACAAGGCGGTAAAGATCATGTTCCCGCTTCGGGGAATCCAGGTTCCCAGCAACCAATTAGATAATGAGTGAACCGGTGGCATGTTGGAACTGCCTGCTGACCGGCTGATGGGTGGTGTGGACGCCCTGGCGGTAACGAGGTGGTGCTGTAATTATGTGATGTGACCTCCTGAACTTCCTTAGCTCACCCTATCATAGAAAATAAGACATGTTTTAATAGAAATCATACAAACAAACTTCTCCATCTTCAGACAAAACTTACTTTGCACTTATATGCAATATATTTTAAGATTAGTATTGCCACCATGTAAATACACACACCTTCTGCGGCGAGAATTCCCGCTCCTCGCTCACAAAGGTTGTCACCGCTCTGCTCCTCCCTCAAAGTCGCAAAACGCCGCTCCACCCATAACCGCTCAGCGCTCCGGTAACACTGCACCCCGCTCCGCTCCACGCTCCGCTCCAAAAATGTTTGCATGCATATAAAATGCACATGTTTACCTGAAGTCTCTGTACTGGAACTCAAGGCCGGTTTTGGGGCAGGGGTGGGCTGTTCCCACACCCAAACGTGCATCCTGCCCACCTGATCAAAGGTTATGGGGATCCTTTATTTTTTTATAATTTTATTTTTTTATATATTAAAAAAATCCCAAAATATCTGTACCGTTTCTGATTGGGTGGGCTCTGCGAATCATTTTTAGACACAACAAAGAACGCGTACAGCAAAAGTTGTGTCTCGGCGGAGGAACCAGACGTTCCAGCAAAATGAGAAGAGAAAAAAGAGTTCAGCAGACAGCGCACACACTGAAGGCTGATTTATGGTTCCGCGTTACACCAATGCAGAGCCTACAGCGCAGGGTACGCGGTGACCCGCACCGTACGTGGAAATGCGCTCTTTTTTTTGCTATTAAAACATGATTTGTAATGTGAATTTGCAAAACTTAAACTACAAATAATAGTTTATGACGTAACATCAGAGATTGAGCATGCTCTCTGTGAAAGGATGAGTCCAATCGGGTCGCAGCTGCTTCAACTGTGCGATTCCTTCACGAGGAGCGACCAGGATTTCAAACATGTTTGATTTTCTTGCGACCTCACGATCTGTGATTGGGAGCTCGTCGTGAGGTGTTCATCTCTCGTCGTTACCCCACGTATACGGCACGAGGCACGAGCAACGATTGGGTCAAACTCGGGCCCGATCAAAAAAAGGTCGCACGATATTATGAAAATCGGCTCAAAACGAGCCAATAATCGCACAGTGTATGGCCGGCTTAACGGAGCGAAACTGGAGCGGGATGATGCCCCGCTCCACCCGAATCATCCTAGAAAAAAAACTCCCGCTCTGCGCTCCTTTCAAAATTCGCCGCTCCGCTCCCCCGCTCGCTCACGCTCAGCTCCGCTCACATGCTCTGATCCCAGTAGTCATTTATTTCACGTTTTCATGTGGTGTGAAACTATCATACAAAGAACATGGTCAGGTTTAATACTAGTTTTAATATGTATGTATAACAACACAGTCATGTAATTCAGGTAACAGCTCAAAAAACCCTTTTAATAACGCTAACCCAAATCGATATCAGATTGAATTGAATCAAATCGCGATAATCGATTCTGAATCTTAAGAATCGGAATCGATTCTTGACATTTGAATCGATCCCCAGCCCTAGTTATATCAAAAGTTGTGGAGATCTTGCACCCCCAGAGTAAGGATTTTGAAAAACTGATTGGAATATTCAGGTTCACAATCTTAAGTGTTGAACTCTTTCGACCCCCAGCTGCCACTACAGTGAAACATTCAAGTGCCCTCTCTTCTATATCACACACATTTACACATTCAGTTATTATCGTATTCAAGCGGCTACGACATCTCTTCCAACCGGTATTGCTGAAAATCAATCCTTCCACAGAATCTTGTGAGCAAATCCAATTCTGTGATCATCTACCCTTTATTATTGTTGCCACGGTGGATGTGGGATGTAAGGTGGGGGGGGTTTCACCGTAGAAGGGAAGTGCGAGGGAGACAACTGATGATGCTGTAAGGTGAGCGTGCAGAGGGGGACTCAGGTGGCTGCCTGATCCATGATGGGAGTGACGGCAGCTCAGGTGGGACCTAATTCAGTGTCAAATGAGACGGAGAGGTAGGTGGAGGGCTGAGGGGGTGCCGGGTTGATATAGAGTCCTGCATCAGTACCGCAGCTGAGCCCCTCTGATACTCCTGCACATAGATCACACTGACAGGTCAGACTGAGTTATTGTACTGCCAGAAAAAATGGGGAAGGAAACACAAATGCTGCAGAAAGAGCACAACTGCACAAAAATACAGCAGAACACGAAAGAGCCACTGAATTAAAAGAATGTGTTACTTCATCAGACTGATAGAAACAGGTCTGGTTACTTCCATAATGAAGGTGTGCACTAGTGTTGCTTTTGGCAGCCTGTTTCAATTTTAGTTTTAGTCTAGTCTTTTGGTCGAGCTATCATTTTAGGTTTTATTACGTTCACTATTACGTCACGTTCATACTCCTTTTAGTCGTGTCAAGTTTCAGTCGACTAAAAGTCATTTTAGTCTTATTTTAGTCAGAATTGTCCAGGACCATTTTAGTCTAGTTTTAGTCAAAGATTGTATTTAGCCAAACCCATTTTACAATTCAAACAAGGTTATCTTATTATTATATTATTGTTACCTTATAGACTCAAGAATACATTCATTCCAGATACAGAAGACTTTGAGTTTACAACATATTTATTTTCCCACATTTCTTCCCATCTTTTTCTTTTTCTACAACACATTGGGTTTTCTTTTCACGTCTATGTAGGAAAGTGTATCCAAAGATGGATCTTCTTCTTCTCCAGCCCCAGAGAAGATCCCTGCGTTTCTCTATGGAACTTTGTTTTTAATTGACGTGAACTAGAGCTCTGCGTTAACGGCATCAGCCTCTAACCTGCTTTATCAGGTGATAAAGGTTCGTTGACGACCCTATTTATTTATAATTTCCGTTGACAAAAGCAACTTTAGTGTGCACCACAACATATTGGATTGTGGCAGGTTGTACCACGGTCGGATGCACAAGGATGTCGCTGTAACCTGTGAACTCTGAGTTCAACATCAACTTCACATTTCCTGGGACATGGGAACTCGTCCTGACGTCCAGATTTCTCCAAACCTTCTGCAAAATAAGTGATAATCTGCTTGGGTAAAAAGGTCCCCACGGGTATTTTAGAATATGTGTACTGCGGTCGTTCTCACAAGGGTTACAAAGAACCTGGCTGTTACCCGGTCGTGCTGCTTGGTTATAAGCTGCCTCGATTTCTACAATCCGGCCTTCCAGCTTGTGCTGGAACCAAACACAAGCTGGACCAACTTCTGAACCAACCAAGGTCCAGAAATGGTGGTGGAACAAGTTACCAGTGGCCTCAAGAGAAAATTCGGGGGGGGGTCCTCATAGTTGACCAATAATTTGCAGGGGGTTGAGAACCACTGCCCTAGACCAGGACAGGGAATTTCTAAACGTCTAGTTGTTCTGTTCTGTTCTGTTCCAAAAAAGTTCCAGCAGGATCCTAAAACCTTTCTGAAGATTTATGCTCTGCAACTGCTTTAAAGATCTTTCAGTGGTTCTCCTCCTGTGGCTAGGCTATTACACATACAGCATATCAAAAGGCTGCTAGGGCATCCATGTTGAAGGCTACGGCTCTATGCTTTCCCTTCAGCCAGCTGCTCTTGCAGATATTTGATTTTGGCTTACTTCCTTGTAGCCTCTGCATAATAACCTCTTTTGTTTATACCTTGTGACTCCTTCAGTTGCAGTGATTTTTTACCTTCTCTCTGATGCTACTCAGGTTTATCTATCATTTATCTAATCTGAATGACATTCTGATATTGCTGCTATACATTCTCCTGAGGAATGTCAGTGAGTCGTGGCATCCAGCTTGATGTCGTCCACGAAGAGGCGGTACCTGACTTAACCCTTTAAGACCGGCTGGAGCACCGGCGCTACCATTTGCACATTGATTTTCCAAACGTATGTACAATTACAACCAAATAAAACAGAGCAATAATTGTTTTTGCACGTTAAACAGCAAGAGTTTCACTTACAAATCCTGCATTTAGTGTCCCACACTCTTATCCATTAAATCATTTGGAAAAATCAAATAATAATCCAGTAAAATTGCGCACACGGAAATCTTCATAATTGACATCGCGAGTTATTCATAGATCCGCTATGTGTGCTGTGAGCACATCCTACGTTGACATACGTTGAATTTGGTGTTCAAAAAGTATTTTTTCAAACTTGAGTTTTGAAAAAGAGGGGGTCGTCTTATATTCGGGCCAATACGGTACATCATCACGTGTCATCAGGTTAGATTTTTTCACTCCACTTTCCGCGAAAAGGGAGGTGATGTCATTCCCCCGGGAAACTAATCGGTTTGAATTAGCGCTCTTGTTCGTGCTTTTTATCAGAGATTTTCACAAAAGATTACTAAGCAACAACCCACACACACCATACACACACACTACACACTCACCATACAAGCCCACACACACACACATATTATGAAACGGTTTATTGTGAGCGAAGCCGAGTTCCGCGCCGAATGAAGACGCGATATCTAAACGCGATATGTAAAATGATATATGTCAAAAACTAAAGTATGAATTCATTCCAAATAAACTTCCTGTAGTTTGAAAGGCTTCTGTTACTTTTTTCCATTGACAATTTTGAGGGATCTAGTTATGGGATTTCTGTATTTAGAAAGAATTGTCTAAAATATAAAAATGATTTACATTTCTTTGGTAGTTATTTGCACTTTTTAGCAATTTATTTAGTTACTATGGACTTGAAACATACAGATGATTAAATATTGGCTTATATGGGTTGTTTTGATGCATAGCAAATAAAAATACTCCATAAAATTGCAGTATTGCATGCAAAAATGTAAAAATATGCTTAGGCGGACTTGTTGTATGGTAGGTCATAAAGGGTTAAATCGCTGCTCATTCCTTATGATGATCCGTCCAAAGATGTTCAGGTCTCTGCCGAGCAGCAGTGGGGACAGAGCGTCTTATTTATCACACTTGCTGGTAACTACTGCATTTTTCTCCAGAGCTGTCCTCCACACTGAATTCTTGATGAAGGCCATCCGTGGTTCCGGGCCTTTCTTTGCGGCGTTAATCCATAGGCCCTCTTGAAGTCGATCAGGGAAATTGAACACATTTGTTCATTTAATCCTAAATTCTTGGTTTGTTAAGTAGATCAGTAGCTGGGCCAAGTCCATATTGTGCTGAAGCTGACATTTATTATTTTGTTTGACCGACGGTTACGTAGAGCACCCCCTGTATGGATCCATCTCACGATCAGGACTGTACTGCCTCGCATTAACTACTTCAAGTGGCCCTCATTCTTTAATAGTTGGGGTATTTGTGCTGCAAGGTGTTCATTAAATGCAAATTGACTGCATTTACACTCACCACTTTATTAAGTAAACAAGTTGTACCTAAGAAAGCAGGCCAGTGAGTGTATATCGAGCTTTTCCGGTCTTGCTGACTACTGAAAGTGTTTAACACTACAAGCCATATGCACACACATTCATGCACCACTCTCAGTCTGTAGAGAGCTACACAGATATGTTTCTATTAAGTCTCGGCAGGTTTTTTTTTCCCTCTCATACACTCAGGTGGACCAATGAATGCATCAGAGCATTTGTGGGTGTCAGTGTCTTACACAAGGACTTTGCGATGTATGGACTGCAAGACCAGGTCAGACCTAAAAAGAACTAAATAATTACAGCTAAATTGGTGTTTTTTCAATAGATCTGAAGAGTGTCGAGTCCACGTTGATCTCACATTGATGATGTCCATGAGCTCTGCAGACAACGCTCGCGATGCGATTGGCTGCAATGCCAGTATCTGAGCTGCCAACTGTGATATCTTTGGCTGGAGAATAGAGATGTTGGACTGACCACATTTGATTTAAGCCACCGCTTCAAAACTCACTCATATGGGTCCATCGTGTAACAGTTTTGGAAAGCATTCGTGCTGCTGAAGGATGTTCAGGGAATTACTTGGACATCCTACTAATAATACATTACAGAAATCTAGTCTAAAAGATACAAACGTCTGAATTAGTTTTCCTGCATCACTCTTGGAGAGGATGTTCCTGATCTTTGAGATATTATGGAGATGGACAAAACTGATTAATATGCTGTTTAAACCACAAATCCTGATCAAAATAACACCAATGTTTCTCAAAATTGTACTAGAGGCCATCATCATTTGTGACCAACAACTTCTGTTATCAGATCAGTGACCTGTCTGTTGCCATGCAACAATATTAGCTCATTTGGGATAATAATTCGATTAAAATGTGGAGTCGAGACGCTTTATTGCAAAATAAATAAACAATAACAAGACCAAGGAAAGCAATACTGGGAGATGCACCTCAAATGACCAAAATCAAACTACAAAGAACCTTTAAACAATAAAACAAAGCATCTGAGCTTTGCAAAGGTTCATCTCGAAGGGGCGAGTTGCTGCATAAATGACGGATGCCTGTGAACGGCAGCGTCTGGATCTCTCTGCAGGCAGTTAAGGCCGGGGCACCATCCAATGGGCTCCGGCAGGAGGTGGCAGCAAAAGGTAGAAGGAGCCAGTCCTCGAGCAGCACTAAACCGCTGGATTTACAGTCAGAGGTGGAGATAAAACTGGACATGCTTCGAATTCCTTACCTACACCATTGCCAAGTCCTAAGTGGACAGGAAGGACTTCACAGAGCCCTCATTATAACCATAAAAGACATATGAGCATCTCCAGATGTCTCCTCAATGGAAACACATGCCAACAGTCTGGGCCCCATAAAACCACCTCAAACCCCCTCCAAAAAACCCCTCGCTCACCTGGCTCACCCAGAACTAAAGTTGCTTTCGTCAAGGAAAATTATGACTAAATATCGTCATCAACGAACCTTTTCACCTGAGGAAAGCAAGACGAGATGCAACGAAAATGCTGGTCATGTATCGATAACGATAATTAAATATATAATGCAATATTGTATAAAAACGAGCCTAAAATGTAGATAACAAAATAAAAAAACTGCTAAAATGTGTCTTCAGCTTCGATGACCAAAACGAGATGAAATGTTCTACCAAAGATCCTTAATGTCCATGTTTTCAGTAGTTTCCTCTGGTTTAGTTCTGCTGGGTGACGTCACGTCCTCAATCCCAGTCGCTGCAGCGGGGAATCGGATCCAGAAGATGCAGCTGCAGAGTTAGAGGCTCATGCCGTTAACGCAGAGCTTTAGGTTCACGTCAATTAAAAACAAAGTTCCATAGAGAAACGTCGGGATCTTCTTTGGGGCTGGGAGAAGAAGAAGAAGAAGATCCATCTTTGGATACACTTTCCTACATGGATGTAGAAAAGAAAACCCAATGTGTCGTCGAAAAAGAAAAATATGGGGAGAAATGCGTAAAAATAAATATGTTGTAAACTCAAATTAGCGTCTTCTGTATCTGGAATGAATGTATTCTTGAGTGTATAAGGTAACAATAATTTAATAATAAGACAACTTTGTTCGAATTGTAAAATGGGTTTGGCTAAATACAATCTTTGACTAAAACTAGACGAAAATGGTCCTGGACAAATCTGACTAAAATTACTTTTAGTCGACTGAAACTTGACACGACTAAAAGGAGAATGAATGTGACTAAAACTATCCATCCATCCATCCATCGTCCGCCGCTTATCCGTTCCCGGGTCGCGGGGGCAGCAGCCTCAGCAGAGATGCCCAGACTTCCTTCACCCCAGACACTTCCTCCAGCTCCTCCGAGGGGAGTCCGAGGCGTTCCCAGGTCAGCCGAGAGACATAGTCTCTCCAGCGTGTCCTGGGTCTTCCTCGGGGTTTCCTCCCAGAGGGACATGCCTGGAACACCTCCCTAGGGATGAGGGACATGCCTGGAACACCTCCCTAGGGAGGAGGGACATGCCTGGAACACCTCCCTAGGGAGGCGTCCAGGAGGATCCGGTACAGATGCCCAAGCCACCTCAGCTGACTCCTCTCAATGTGAAGGAGCAGCGGCTCGACTCCGAGCTCCTCCCGGGTGACCGAACTCCTCACCCTATCTCTAAGGGAGCGTCCAGCCACCCTGCGGAGGAAACTCATCTCGACTGCTTGTATCCGCGATCTCGTCCTTTCGGTCACTACCTAAAGTTCATGACCATAGGTGAGGGTAGGGGCGTAGATTGACGGGTAAATCGAGAGCTTCGCCTTTCGACTCAGCTCCTTCTTCACCACGATGGTCCGGTACACCGACGACGCTGCACCGATCCGTCTGTCAATCTCCCGCTCCATCGTTCCCTCACTCGTGAACAAGACCCCGAGATACTTGAACTCCTCCACCTGAGGCAGGACTTCTCCACCCACCCGGAGAAGGCACGCCACCCTGGGCCGCTCGGTGGCACAGTGGGTTAGGCAGCGGCTCATGTGCTGAGGCTAAAACTAATAAAAACTAAAATGATAGCTTGACCCAAAGACTAGACTAAAACTAGAATTGAAACAGGCTGACAAAAACAACACTACCCAGGACTCCCTGTACACCCACTTCTGGCTGAAAGTGAAAGGAATACTAGTGTTGCCTCCAGTGTGAAAGATATCTGACCTGGTTCTTCAGACATTGGCTTCTCCCAGTCAAGCCCACAGTCCAAAGGATGAACAACTGTGTTCGAACACGTTCTGTCGTCAAGTACACGCTCCGGCATGTGATGCTGAAGGAGCGAGGGGAATCTGAGTCCCAGTATTAATTTCAGCTTCAGAGACATATAAACATTTCAACTTACACTGACCTTTAAAACAATTACCGTGCTCAAAAACACTGAGGAGCTAATTAAAGAAAGACTTCAGCATTAACGGAGCTAAATATAAATATACATACATCCTGGAACGTGCAGCTCCCCTGACATTGCAGCTCTCCAGACTGCACAGGTGTTCCTGATCCACCGCCTGCATGATAAATTGTATATTAGCTTTTCCCAGCTGCGCTTCCCTTCTTCACTCTCAGAGGGCCGCCATTGAGAGGTCTGTAAAGCAAGCTCGAAGTGAACTTATAGAGATGTATAGAAAGAAAAGGAATGGGGCACACCAAGTGATGGTGCAGTCATGCAGTAAATGATGTTGGTTTAAGGCATCACACCGCTGCAGATTGCAGACCTCCTCCAGCCTTCACACTCTCACACTTAACACACAGCCACCTCTTAATGATAATGCTCTTTAAATGGCTTTATTGATTTTAATGTAGCCGACCACACATATATTCTATGAAAGTCAATACGGTAAGAGGGCCACCTCCCTAATGTAAATAGCCGCTTGGAAGTCTATTAGAATGGTTATCGATGGAGGAGAGGTAATTACCTGCTGCTGCACTATGCTCACATACTCTTTATCCAGCCGTGTCTGAGTCTGACACTTAGAAGCCACAATAGAGCTGAATATCAGGGGGGAAGCTGGTGAATATGCAACGCAAATCACTGCCCACAGAGTATGTGTACGTTTGATCAATACAGAGAGGAGTATGACAATCTGGGCTGCGTGTACTTAGTCTGCAGAATCCAGCGGTGCGAGGCGTCTCTTTCCACCTGAAGGTCAGAAAATTATGCTTTTATTCTCACACTTCAGTTCACTTTCTAACTCACCATTAATACCCCCGCTGCTTCCACTCACACTGCTGCCGGAGCTGCTGTTGGGCGCTTAAATATTCCTACTTATCCTTTTAATGCTGCCTTCTTGATGCTGCCACTTCTGCTGTTGTGCTATCACGGTCCTGCTGATTCTGCAACTGCTGCTTCTGTGGCTGGACTAGCTCGCAGGGGACCCCCGGGGCATAATTAGCTGCAGGGGCCAGATGACTTCCTGTTTTGTATTAATAATGTATGAAAACATGTCGTTAGTTGGGTATAATCAACATGATCATAGAAACAGTTGGATGTAATCTTAATATGCGTCATGCAACTTGTATGTCCTCAGCAAACATCACCATTTGGGCCCTCTGTGGGTAAATGTGGGTTTACCGTGGCTTAGTGTGGGCACGGCAAATGTACTGCTGTTAAGCCACGGTGAATCTTGTTCATAATATGATTGAGAACTTTACAGGATTGTGGTGTTCTCTTACATCGGTAACTCACCAGCACATGAGCTCAGTTCTCCAGTGGCCCTCATCAAATCAGATTCATTCCTCTATGAGAGAGGATATTTATCTCCTTTCCTGCACTAGATTGATCTTAGACTTTATCTGGAGTTGTTACCCTCCAATCTGCACTTTAAACTTTGCTTTGCTTTCGTGAGGCCATAAAAAAGGTTTAAATGCTAACTTTTGTCTACATTGGTGTTCGAGGTGAATGAAATAATACGGAGGTACGAACCTAACCATACACATGGTGAAATCCTGTTTTTGGATATTTTCATTCACCACCATTTGACAAAGAAAGTCTTTTCAACTTTTCAACAGGAACTTTATTCCGCTTTATGTCAAGGAAAAAGCTGCAGAATAAACAGCTACAAACTCAGGACATGCACCGTCTCAATCTGCTCTTTATTCTTTTATTCAGAGAGAGACTAACAGTCCAAGGCCAAAACTCTACATGGGTGCGAGTAGAAACCAATTTGCACACAAACTGACAGACAGAAATTTGCCTGTTTCAGAATTCATGAAAATGTTTTTCCGAATGTTTCGTTGGTTCAGACAAAATCTAGGAGTGCACATAAATGTTGCTTGTCATTATCAGACCCAATACATTTGTCGTGAATTGGAAATAACACATTTATCTTTGGTGATGGGGATTTCACATATTAAAGCTTTAGATGATGTTTCCTAAAGTGAGTATTACACCCCCCCGTCTGCCATCATGTATACTGATATAATACATATAGTCTTAGCTTTGGAGTTTGCTGTAGACTCCTGTAGAGGCTTGTCACTTTTTTGGACAGGTAAAATTCCTGATAAAGGGGTCTCTCGAATTATCGTGGCAATGCGCTTCACCTCCAGTTGCAGTAATGTTTTGTTGATGGACTTTACATGAATATTTAGCAGATGCTCATATCCAAAGCGACTTACACCAAAGGACTACAAGCAGCTACTCTGACATAGTGGCTAACAAGGTAAGTGTAGTTAGGTCAGCATGCAACTAAGTGCAGCTAATACAACATTCAACCACAGTTCGGGGAGCTAAAGAGGGAGTGCAGTTTATGACTGAACGTGTTCTTGGTAAAGAAAAGTTTTCAAGGATCTTGAACGTAGAGGGGGCCGACTCTGCTTCTGTAGTCACTGGTAAGACAAGTTAAGTTGAGGGGTTATGATCCTTTCTATATGCAGACAGGTCAGAGAGGCAAGGTGTGGGTCGTGCAGAGGTTAAGGGATCCTCTGGTGAGAATGGCAGGTAGAGTTGGGCATCATCTGCATAGCAGTGATATGAGACGTGGTGTGATTTGAATAATCTCGCTCAGAGAGGTGGTGTAAATGGGAAATAGACAGGGCCAAGTAACACGCCTTGGGGGACCCCTGTAGAAAAGCAATGTAATGAAAACCTTTTTCCCTGCCATGGCGCTTTTAAGGTAGGTATGGACCAGAGCTGAGATAGTCAAGTTTGAGAACATAGATGGCAGTGTTTCATGGTTAACTGTATTGTTAACTCTTGGCGGGTTATGTCACTGACAGCAGAGCCGTTTCAGTGGAGGAAGCTATATTTTGTGGGAGATATCCATGACCCATTAGAAATTGATCATTCAATAACCTTTGAAGGGTAGTAGGAGGACTAGTCCATGAATGCTTTGTTGGCAGAAAACTACATCACTTGTTTAAAGACCTGGGGCCTCATTTATAAAGCTTGCGTGCACACAAAACAGGGCTTGAAAGATGCGCATGCCACCTTCTACGCAAAGGTTGGGATTTAAAAGAAAAAAATAACGGGAAAATGTGCGTATCTTTACGCCAACTATGATCCTAGCGCACAAACATTTTGAAGATATGGGGAACTGGCGACGCAGACGGTGAGGTGGTGAAATGAAACCAGATTCATGTCATGCTTTTAATGTCATCACATATCAGAATTATAGATCCATGTACACTCAAGCCGGCAGTGTTATAGATCTATGTGTTCCGTAAGTGAACCATTACACAGGTATTTGTAGCAGGTACTATATGTTCATATATCATACTTCATTCTTCATCTTCAAATGGTATGGAGTGGTGAATAGCACCAGAATGATTATTTATCGTGACAAGGTGGGTAACAATCAGTCTAATTGCTGAGTAAGAATATACGTTGCGTGGTGACAGCGTGCGTAATGCTGCACAATGGATGCGCTGGCACTGCTTGAAGATCACGTAAATGGTAGGATCAGGATAGAGAGAGTATTTAGGGACCATGAAGATTTCCTGGCCCATGATGATGACTGGCTAATAAGCCGATGTTGATTCCCTAGAGCAGTGCTCTTGGATCTATGTGCTGAACTGGGTCCAGTGTTAGACAGACCGACCCGCCGGAATCGCGCCATCCCGGTGCATATACAGGTGCCACTCTTGTTGGTTTTCTGTTCATCCTACGGTTAGGACGATTCGCGGAGGTAGGACAACTCGGCAGAACACCGGCATCGGAAAGTGACTCGGCTGCCGCTCTATTTTTAAATACGCACACTTGTATGCTTGTGTGTGCGTGTGTTGTGCTTCGCGCGTGTGTTGTGCGTTGCGCGTGTGAGTTGTTGTAAAGCCTGAATTATGGTTCCGCGCTAAATCGACGCAGACCCTATGCCGTAGGGTACGGCGTATGGTCTGCGTTGGTGAAACGCAGAACCATAAATCAGCCTTAAGGCAGCCCTCCGTGTGTGTAGATGGCGCCTTTTCGGTCGGTGCTCCGTGTGTTTATTTTAAATACAGAAATGACACACAAAACTGAGGGTGTGCCTTTCCACACGGCGCGCCGTATTGTCGTCAACATACAGTAGTATTTAAAATTACCAAAATATATTTCTTCGCTTTCTGGTCTTCCGTGTCATGATTTTTGAGTGTAAAACACCATTGATCGGCATGCTCATTTATATGCAAATACAGTCATCAAGTAGTTTGCATTGCCCATTTATGGTATAAAGTGGGCATGTAGAGGGCGGGATATGAGGCGAATTCACGTGCCCAACCTTCCAGCTGGACTGTGATTTATAAAGCGAACACACGTGCACACGGTTTTATAAATCAGGATTTTTTTGTGCGCACGCCATTTCCGGCTTTTGAGCGCACGTACACTTTTAGTATGAATCCTACTCACTCTTTTATAAATGAGGCCCCTGAGCATTGCCGGTCCCTTCCACACCAACAGAGCATTAAATATTTTTTCTTTGCTCCACTTCCATTGAAATTACCTGATTTCTGTGCCTAAATAGGTTTTTCACCCCACGTTATAATTCAACTTACCTGACACAGTGTTTGCTACATACTGAATGCTAAATCATAAAAAAAGACAAATTACACACAGGTTGACTGTCTTGACAGATTACGTTTCTCCATTTTTGTGATCACTTTAAAGCAGCACAACGTAACTTTCAGCTTTTCTGAGTTTGGCGGCATCTTTTGGACAAAAGCGGTAGTGCTTTACCAGAAAGAACACTACGTTTCCCATGAGCACCAGCGCGTACTGCCGGAAAACTCCTGTCCCATCGCGTGCATTTGTTTTGAGTGAAGACGGGACGCTTTTCTGTTTCACCAAGTGAACAGACGGAACGCAAGAAAAAAGATGTTAAACTGCTGGAAAGGAACTGGAATTTACCGGGATACCTTAAACAAGGAAGCCAGGGAGCGGTATATGGAGAAAATAATGATTATTAACGGTCTGGATCCATATGAAATCCCTACTAAAGAATGGAGCTCCTCGTTGGAGCGCCACTCTTTAGAAAGGATTTACTGCCGCAGTTCTGCACAACCCATGTCTTAGGCTACCTTGTTTAGGAGTGTTTGGCAGCTGCTTTGGTAAATGTTTGATTCAAATGTGTGTCTCAATAAATTAGTATAATAGTGCAACATACAGTACATGTTTTGTATTACTCTTACTTTTCTTTTCTTTTTTTTTTCTTTTTTTCCTTTGAAGAGGCTCCGAGGCATGAGCAATATTTTTGTTTTCCTCGTGAGATATTTTTTTTCCTCTGCAGCTACAAATCAAATAGTTAATATTTTTTCCTCAACAAAATTAATCGCACCGCAGAGAGCTGGCCAACAACTGCGTTTAGCTGGAGAAGTGGGGAATAAAACCCGTTTGAATGATCCGACCCCGGTCTGTGAGTGTTTGTTTGTGGTTTAATAAACCCATGTTTTGATCCGACGCCCGTCTGTGTGCGTGTTTGTTTGTTTACTGAGGAACCTTATGTTTGGTCGGACTCGTTACAGCCGCGATCCAACCGAGCCGACGACTCTTTTACTCTTTTAATTTGTTATCTCAGATAATTGGCCGGCCTCCGTGGTTCTGCCTCCGAGCAGGAAAGCGGTGAAAAGTTAAACCATTAGCGCTCTTTTCCCCACGTCTGTTGTGTGGAGCTGCTGCAGCCACAACGCAGCAACGGGTTACCAGCTTCTGCGGAGCTCTGCGCTCCAAGCCCCGCCCATTTTCGTCTCGACTACGAATCGGGAAGGAGGGGGAAGTGACGTATGCCGTAAAGCAGTCAAAGCCGTAAAAATGTGTAGTTTTTTAGTGTGGCAGGGTTCTTACCATGCTCCTCAAAGTTACATAGTGCCAGTGAAGGCGATACAGACCCCCTCAGACCATGACAGAGGTGTCATTAAACCTGTTGGAAGTTGATGTACCATCACAATGACTCTGGAAATATGATATTAAGGTGGAAAAGTTACATAGTGCCGCTTTAAGACAAATCAGAGCAGAAAACCAGAGAACTCCAAAAAGCTTTCACATCCACACACATTCACATTTAACGACAATTTCATGTTTAATGTGTGTAATGAGAAAAATACTGAGCGTGGAGCTAAATAATGGCCTCAGTGGGGGAAAGAAATGCATGTAGGGATTGTGAAATATTGATGGATGTTAAGGGTACGTTCTAGGTATTTTTAAATTCATTGAACTGGTGTTTTCGGCTCAACCAAACGTACCTGGAAATCTGGATTTAGACCGCTAATTTGCTCCAGGCATAGTCTTTATTTGCATGAAAAGTAAGATGTTTTCATTAATACATTTCATTCCCTTTTTGCAGATTTTCTGTCATTCCTTTAACTTCCTCTTTTATTCCTCTTCCTCTTCTTCGTCGCTAGACTGGGTGATGCTGCTTAATTGGCAACGACACTGAAACATGTCATGTCCTGCTCTGCAGCCTCCTCTGCATAATTAAAATAAGAGCAACACTTCATCTCCACTGCAGCAGGAGGCAGATGCGAGAGGGCGAGAGACACTGAAACAGACAACCTCTTCTTCAAAACTATTTTTAAAAGATTTGCTTTTATGTGATATCTTTTATCCCATTATCTCAACAAATATATTATTTCATAACCTGCCGTGTCTGTTCTTTTATTTTCTGACTTTCTTTTGCTTTTCATTTATTCCACTTTGATGTTTGTTTATTTCATCATTGTAGCTCTTTAACACCTCCTGTTTATTAAATGCGCTGTCGGAAATCTTATTATTTAGTAATAGTTGTTGTTATTAAAGTAAAAAAAAGACAACGATGTATGGATGCAGGCTCAGTGCTGGAAACACAAGAGGGCCTAGCGTGAAATAGTGAGGTTGTTATGGCAACAAAAGCTGGAGTGGATGACCTCTTCATCTGTGCATGGTCTGAAGAGAAGCAGCTGGGCCGAACAGGATCACAAACTGTCAGAAACACATGGCACTTACTAGCACAATGCTGCCATCGGTGTATTGCCATGACAAATGTATTATTACTGTTCATTACAGTCCATTACCAAACAACAACCACTTCAGTAACATAGCAAAGAAAGAACAACAGACATGAAGGTCAGTTGTGCTCACAGGAATTGCTGAAACCAAAGGTTTTGAAGTTCATGTTGACAACGTGGTAAAAAACAAAAAAGCATCAAAACTTCATGATGCTGCCACAAATTAAATTGCAGTAAAAAGTCATCATTAAGCTGATTTTTTGCAATGGACAACACTTTTCACCTCTCATACCAAAGCCCATTTCAATGACCTTGGGTTTGTTGTTCTTCTGGGTGCAGTTTGTTTTGCCGGGTGTGAACATGGTAATTTCACTGTGATGCAGGCAAGAACAACCAGACTGTCAAAAATCAACTGATGAGCGCTAGCATCCTGCTGAGAAAGAAAATACTTCCAACGAAGGACTGAAATCACACAATTTCAGGTATTGAATTAAACATAGAATTTCATTTCTGGGTATTAACGCTGTACTACATTACTTATGTTATAGTTCTATATGAGTAATGCACACACCCTCCAATAGTTTCACATTTCTTTTTAAATAATAATTATTTACTTATATTCAATTATAGTTATTGTATGACAGAATTGTGCAATTTTATTTGAGGCTGCATGTATTTAAATAGTTAGTCATGGTGATCCACAGGGTTCTGTGCTTGGACCCAATACTTGTTGCTTTATATATGATTCCATAGGATTGAAGGATTGAAACCATCTGGATTACTTGTTGTTTGCTGTTCCTAAACTAAAGCAATGAAGCTAAGGCTGCTGTCTCAAGACCTGACCTCTTTTGAAATAAACAGTCGTCGTGTAATTACTTTAAAATATAGAACTACTGTGAGGGCAATTTTTGAAACTACAATTTGTCCTTTAAATTATGCATGAAACAATTTTCCATGACCATGGCCTTCCACTTACAAATGATAACAATTAGAAACAGTCTGTCTCAGAGGGATGCAGAGAAAATTATACATTTATTATAGCTCGGACTATTGCTGTTATTATTATTAGTCTGTTACAAAGTTTCCCTGAAAAACTGATCCAAAATACTGCTTTGATGGGGTTATTTACAGAGCTCATATTTTCTAAACTTACCATCTGTTCACAGCTTGCTATGAAGTCCAGGTGAGTTTTTAACATTTCCCCTCACATATAAAGGTCTTAAGTGCTGAGCTTGTTCTTTAAGAAATATAACTCGTAGTTACATATAACCCCCAACCGAGCGCTTGGCGCGGACTGCAGGGTTAGTCGTGGTTGGTTGAGTTCCCATAAGTCAGACTGGCAGACCTGCTCAGGATGCAGACACGCTACCTTTAAGGTTAGACTTAAAACCTTTCTCTAAAAACTCATAGATGGCACCAACAGGTGACCCTGAGCTATCTCTTTAAAAGGCTCAGGGTCAGCAGAGCTGCTATAGGTTAAAAAAAAAACAACAAACAATTTTTCTGTTAAAAATGTTTTTTTCATTACATTGCTGCTTCAAGGAAACTTTAAGAGCTCTCTAAATATAAACTGCCTTGAGATCATTTGTGTCTCTTGGTGATAAATGAACCAGTCAATTAAATCCCAGGTGAACGAGGAGCTGTGGCCAAACGTTGGATGAGGAGCGTGTTAGCATCAGTACATTTCCAGTGTTAATGAGAGTGGGAAAATGCCCAAAATCAGGTTTTACACATACAACTAAAAAGTTGTATATGCGTTGGTGTTTGGTGTGCACAGCTAAAATGAAAACTACCAATGCACCAATACCAAACACAAGTGGAGTAGCAGTATAATACCACAAACTGACTGATCTCCCCAAAGCTTCAAGTTCACCTTGTTTTTAGTGCTGTTCCTTTTTTGTTGTTGTTTTTCTTTGTTGTCCAATGGCTCAAACCTCTCAACATGGAGCCATTTTGTGCCGTAAAAAGCTGCAAAGACTCCAACAGAATCCCAGCAATTTATGTGTGCACGTGTATTGCTGCTTTCCTTTAGCAATAATGAGTCTTTAAACCCAATCTATACACGTTCAACCAATAATCGGTACGAAAGTCGTCAACGTGACGAATTGCAACAACAAAGATTAGGCACCAATCACTCTGGAATGGCTGTGAAAGCAACTATTCGTATCCACGCAACTAAATACGCAGTTTTATCCAAGTCCGGTCGGATCAGAGGCCGAACACTCCTTCCATTGTGTTACTGTTAAAATCGATGCTGTGTCCAAGGATATCTAAATTCTAGGCTTAATTCTGGCTTTGTGGCCATTTTGCAACGGCTGGGCCAGGGATATCACGACCATCACCAACCTTGTGACACAGCTGGTATGATTGCCATACTCCCCAACTAAAAGCCATTATTGCTCACTTGGAACAATTAGACCCTCCAGAAAAACGCGGGCAAAAATCCTTGATTCTGCGAGCTAAAATCCTTGAATTTGCGGGCTAAAATCATTGATTATGCGATTAAATGTGCAGGTTTTTTATGTGCTTTTATGTGGTGAAATTGCGGAATATGCTGGAAGTTGCGCAATATGCGGGAAGTCGTGGAATATGCGGAAAGTTGCAAAATATGCGAAATATGCAGGAAGTTGCGGATTCGGCGCTGAGCTCTTCCCTCTTCGCTCGCCGCTACTTAGGGAATCCTTGTTAGTTTCTTTTCCTCCGTTTAGTAATATGCTTAATTCAGTGGGCTGTCTCGTCTGATCTGAGGTCGTAGGCGAAAAAAAAGGAGAGCGCGGCTGGAGGGAGAGAGGCGGTGGCCGTCTCTCTCCCAAACTTTATGCGAAAATGTGCGGCTATTGTGAAATGAAGCGAGCCCCGCATAATTCGCATATTCAGCGCGGACATATGCGATCATCGCAGGAAATATGCGCCCTTTTAGGAATAAATGTATCCCCGCGTAATCTGCGCCATTTGGCTGATTATGCAATGAATGATGCGATCGCGTAATCGCGTTTTTCTGGAGGGCCTAAACAATGTGGCAAAAAGGAAGTTCTGCCAGTTCTTGGTCGGAGGGTCCTCTTACAGGCAGACGGGTTAAATCACTTTTATGAGCCTGTCCAGACTCTGATTTGGTAACGCTCTTATCTTCTCCTGTGGTGTAAATTTACTTTCTTCTGGTCGCCTCTGCCACGATGGCCACGGGGCCACAATCCCGTAAAGCCAAGCGCAGCTGTCACACGAGATGGGATGTTTACTGATAGTCGGGACGGGAGACTGTGAGAGGTAGAGGAAATCAAATATTCCTTCAAATGAAATGGAGACTAATATTTCAGCATTAAAAAAACCTTTGTGCTGCTGAAAGGCATCCGTTAACACGGTAATTACTTCTGCTGAGCTCCAACTGGCAACACTGACTGCTGTGATTGCTGCTGCTGCGACTACTCTATAATAAAGTTGTCAAGATCAAAGACGAATGATCATTTTAGCAAATAAGGAAACTGACACTTTCTGTAAAGAAGGCTTCATGCTGATTGTGTTGGTTTCTGTGTGACTATCTTTTTATTTTTGCTCGGCTTTTATTCACGAATAATGCAGAGATCTAATGAGACATGTCAGCATCTGTCTTGTCTACGTTGTCTTTTCTGTCTCTCTTAAACACAAGGTCATTAGGGGTCCGGTGCTAATCTTGCCTCAGGGCTGCCCAGCAGGTTAATCCAGCCATGGATATAATTTACAGTGTGTACGAACTGTTGTTAAACACGGTTAATGACACCGAACCGGAGGTGGTAAATCTATTTAAGCCCATTAGTGGGAATAAACAAGTAAACAAAGAAGAACCTCAGACGAGCAAAACAGTGACTAATGTAAGGCGGGGATGGGTGTGGGGGGTGTCACCACCTGAGCTCCTTATTGCACGCATACACATACACGCGCACACGCGCGCACGCACGCACGCACGCACGCACGCACGCACGCACGCACGCACGCACGCACGCACGCACGCACGCACGCACGCACGCACGCACGCACGCACGCACGCACGCACGCACGCACGCACGCACGCACACACGCACACACACACACACACACACCGTAATACGTGATCCGAGCCTTTGTGAGACCACGTACAGCTGTGTTTTACTCGTTTCCTCCTCCTGTATCTTGTTCTGAACTTCTGCCCACAAGTGAAAAATGTACTTAGTAAAGAAGTCAATGATTTAAAAAAGAAAAGAAAAACTGGAAAAAAACAAAAGAAGGTAAACAAAACCAAAAATCTGGAGCCAGAGCTGAAAACATCAGGGAGCATTTTTTTTTGTAACTCCTGCAGGATAATTACTAGCTGGCCTGTGTTTCCCTGTAATTACATCTTTCCTGATAATGTTTTTAAATTATTACAAATGAGTATGAATGACTATGTTTGTTCCCTCTTTGTGGTTTTGCTTTTACATGAATTATAATAACTCATCTTCTGCAGATCCAGCAGACTGGAAGTTTAAACGCTCAGGTCAAACAGAACCTCGTGCCTTTTAGCGCTCAACCTATAACCATTTAAACATACACACACACACACACACACACACACACACACACACACACACACACACACACACACACACACACAGGTATTTTATTTATATATATATATTGTATTCATTGATTGATTTTTGAGGATTTCTAGAGTACAACCGACTCCTGCACTTGCACTTGCACTTGCGTTTAGTCCTCCTTCAGGCATACTGACTGTTTTACTGATTAATTGTTTTATCTTTTGTATTGTGTTTTAATGTCTGTTTGTGTATTTATATAACTTTGTTTTTTCATCTTAGCTCCCTCCCCTTACCCCCCTAGGCTGCACTTGTAAATAAGAAATTTGTTCTTAATTTGCTTGCCTGGTTAAATAAAGGTTAAAAAAAAAAAAAAAAGATTCACTTGAGAGTCTATTAATGATAACTAAAGGAGTTATTGGTGGTAATTTGGGCCAAGAGGACACTGGTAGAAAGGAGTCTAACTGGGAAGGAGCTTCCCACCACCAGAAAGTAAGACATTTTGAAAACACTTTGAAAAGAAATATAATTTTGCAGCAGATAAAAATAACATAAAAACATCCTAGGTTAGTTAATAAATAGCCTTGTTTTGACATATCAATGATGGGTTTTTCTGGTCTTAGAATCCTGCTACTTTAACCTGACGTACAGGGGCTGTAAAATGGTATACTTGTTTTTCCTTTTTCTCCGTAAACGTGAGCGGGAACAGGAGAACACTTACAGAAACAAAAACAAAATCCTTTACGAGCCCCTCAAACCTCCCACTCAAAATGAGGACAATTGTTTTTAGCTTGAAATAAGTGTGATCATGAATCATTTAACCTTAAAAGCAGGCAGATGTCTTGTTCTACTCTAGAAATGCAGACACACAAAAAACTGAGAAAGACACGGGACTTGTGAACAGGCTGCATTAAAGGTTTTTTTCTTTTTTTTTCTTGAATTGTGTTTTTGTTTTGTTGATTGTAAATATTTGTTGGATATCCTAATTGGTTTATAACTTATTGGAGCAAATTTAGGTTTCCCAGTTGACCTACAGTAACTAGTTGGTGTTTTGGGGATGTGGGAGGAAACCTGACTGTCCGGAGGAAACCCACTCAACATGGGGAGAACACCCACTCCCACAGGTGGGCTGTGAGGCTGCAGTGCTGATCACTGAAACCTCCATGCTGCCCTGGATATTTTATTTATTTTCACGTTTTTATTTTGGTGTGGTGTTTATGGGAGGGTGGATGGGACATATGTTGGATACAAGAGACCTGCTCCAATGTCTCGTCTAAGTCGAAGGACTGCTCCGTCAGATATTCCTTCTCTGCTTTAAAGGAGCTTGAGGCTCCTTTTAAGAAATGAGACTCTCTAGCGCCACCCTTCACCACGATGGCCGTTGGGGGTACTGCAGCCAACAGTGAAGCCGGCACGGGAGAACGGGGAGAACGCGCATGCAGCGTCATGTGACGTCACATCCGCAGCCCAACGCGGGAAATTCGGGACCGAATTGCAGCACATTTTGCAGCACACAGCCTGTTCAAGGCAAAGGAGAGATACACTAGAGGGCTCATTCTTTTGAGTTTGGAACGCTTCATATGACATTATTACTAGAAAACTTAAAATGTATACGGATTTTTTTCATAAATCTTGCCACAATCCGGCCTCAAGCTCCTTTAAGTTCTTCACGTATTTTCACTGCACTTATTTTGATGTCTCTGAGTTTTGACTTTTGTTCTCTCAACTCTGCCCTACTCACTTCAAGTCGTTTATTATCTTCCTGCAAAATGTTTTTCTCCCGCAGCATCTTTTCCTTCTCTGTCTGCACTTGTTGAAAACATTCCTCCATTTTACTCTTTGTCTCATTTATTTCCCTTTTCTCAAGTTGCAGTTTTATTTTATTTTATCTCATTCTCAAGTATAATTTCTTCTACATCTCATTTTGTGTCTGTCAGGATCTTATTTGTTTCATCCTCTAATTTGCAGAATCTTTTCTTTCTCTGCCTGATCTTTTTGAAGACCTTGGTCCATTTCATCACTTTCAAGGTCCAACTTCTGCTCCATCAAATCTCTTTCTCTTCCTCATTCTCACTTTCTTCCATATCTCTTTTTGTCTCTTCCATGATCTTATTTGTTTCATCCTCTAATTTTGAGATCTCCTGCGGCATCTTTTCCTCCTCAGTCTGCACTTGTTGAAGACCTTCGTCCATTTGAATATTTGTCTCATTTAATTCTCTTTTCTCAAGTTGCAGTTCTTCCTTCAGCTCTTCCATTTGTTTTCTGTCATTGTCCATATTTTCCACCTGTTGCTGCAGACGTTTGTATTCTTCTATTAGTTCCTGTTTCAGTTCCTCCTCTTTGGCGTTGGATTGCTCCATTAGAGTTTTCTCCAACTCAAAGTTTTTCTTCTCCTCTTCAAAATGTTTCTTTTCCTCCTCTAAATTGATGCACCGCTGCTGCAGCTTTTTCACCTCTCTCTGAAATTTTTCACGTTTTTCCTGCAGTTTCAGTTTGATGTCACATACTTTTCTTTGTCCAAGGTCCAACTTCTCCTTGTGCTCCATCAAGTCAGCTTTCTCTTTCTCATTTTCTAGTTTCATTCGTTGAATATCCCTTTTTGTCTGTTCAAGGGACTTGTATTCTTCATCCACATCATTTGACCTATGCAGCTGCTTTTTCATTTCTCCCTTGTGTTCCTTTCGGTCTCTCCTCTTATTTTAATGTCACCGACATTTCTTAGTTCAATTTCCATTTGTTTCAGGTCTTCCTCCATTTCCTTTTTAGTTAGTGTCATTTCCGTCTTTTCAAGATCCAGATTTGGCCGTCTGGAATCCAGGTGTCTTCTTTGGTCGTCCTAGTCCATGATTTCTGTTCCCAGCAAACCGGTTTCCTCCTGCTCATTTTGTGCATTGGACCCTTCATCCTCTCTTTGAAGTCTGCCAAGTTCTTCGGGGATGTTGGACAGACAGTCGTAGTTGGAAGGGCACAAAAACCCCATTGTTTCTCTCAGATTCATGTTTTCAGCAACTTCAGTAATCAACCAACCAATAAAGTATATTTGTTCATGCAAAAGTTCAAAGTTGTTTTATTGTAGTCGTAGATCTTTAGCTGAAATTACATTTATTCTCTAAGGTCTCTCACGTCAACTCATTCATTTTCCTAAACAGAGATTCACAAATCCTAGTTTTCTTTGTCAATTCCATTTTCAGATTTTCTGTTTTAGTCTATAATCTGTTTTTATTTTATAGTCTTCCGCATATAGTAATATAAGTAAGCAAGGGCGAAACTTTAGTTTCAGAGGTGGGGGGGACACAAGTAGGAATGGCAAATTTGTGCGTGTAGCTGTAGCGTGGATGTGCAGTGTGGCTTTGTAAGACTATATGTGTGTGAATGCGAACAATCAAACAATTTGAATATGCATTTACTTTTTTAGACACTTTTTAACTTTTTTTTTGCTCGTTTTGAGAAAATGCTGGATCTGCATTCTTGGCCAGGCTTGATTTTTCATTTTCAAAAGCTTGGGCACAGAAAAAACATAGGATTCCATTGACTCCTCCTTGTTTATAATGGAGCCAAGGAAATTCACAGCACCACTTCTCTTGAAATCTTAAGGTTTTGTTGCTGAGATTCTGTTCTACAATCACTTTTGGGCTAACATGGTTGGGTTCCTGCCTGCACTTCTTCACTTGCGCCTGTCTCCACATATTTCTCCTATGAAATATGAAAATAGATCATGTTCATTCCTTCCTTTCCTTATAAACAAAGGGCCGTCAGTACCTTCGCAAAGTGTGTCTTGATGATTCGCAATTACAGGCTGAGCCTACCGTTAGTTTTTAAACTGTAAAAAGTGGGGGGAACAAAAACATGATTTTGAAAAGTGGGGGGGACATGTCCCCCCTGTCCCCAGTGGAAATTGCGCCCATGTAAGTAAGGGATAGTGCTCACCGAGGTGCAATTAACATAAATATATGGACGACGCAGGGGCGTGAACCGTCTGACGTGAAACCTTCCTTGGTTGACCAGACGGAAGCATAAAACTCTCTTAAAATATCATTTAGAGCAGGAGCAGAGTATCTTTTAAAGTTAATATCCATGATTTTATCAGATAAAAAATCTCTCAGAATTCTAACGGCCCATTTTGTACTTTTCTTTGTGTTCACCTCGTCCTTGTCTTCCTCTATTCTGTCTAGTTCCTCCGGTGTCAACTCCTTGTGCCGTTTCTCAGTTTTTTTTTTCTCTCCTCTTCTACATCCCAGTCATCAAAATTGTTAAATTCACCAAATAAATTAAAATAAATTACAAAATCACTCATGTCGCCGTCGTGCGGTAACAGGCTCTTCTTCTCTGAATCTCCGTTGCCGTGGTTACCACCTGCCAGTTGATCCAGCGCAATGATATTAAAGATATCAGCCAATTTGACCGAACTTGTTTTCTAGGTGTCCATAAACACTTTTAATGGACACCTGCCAGCCAATCAGAATCGAGTATTCACACAGACCTTGATATAATCACTGATGAATAGCAGCAGAGGCTACGGGCTGTGTGCTCTACTGGTGTTACTGTTTCAATCCACGATACCAACTGATATTGATATGGACGGGGGACCATCCATACCAGTCTGTTGATAGGTAAAGATATCCGCTCTCGCTTGTATTGACCGATAGAAGTACTGTACCAATACAGGCCGGTATCTGATCAGTGCCAGTTAATATCAGCACCGATGTTGGTTGATTAAAAACGTCTGATTCCAAACACCAGCTGATCAATAGGTGCAGCCTTAAAGTTATTCTATGCAACTTCCTAGAGCTAGCAAGATTTGAAAGTGGCGCTTCCTCTAAGCCCCGCCCCCCCCCGTCCCCACCCACGAGCGCTCCATCCAAAGCCACGCCCCCACAAACACGAACGCGCATACGATTATTAAACATTTTGGACAGAACATTTACAGCAAAACTACCCCATGTCTCATTCACCTGTAAGCGAGGCCGGTTTTACGGGGGGCAGGGGGGGGCTGTGCCCACCCAAACGTGCATCATGCCCACCGGCGTCTCCATCCCGGAGAGCGCCGGCACGGCAGCGCTGCAGTGCCGTGCGCTGCAGGCTCTAAAGCCACGGCGTCTACGCCGTAGCCTACGGCGTAGCTGCGGCAACAGAGACGGCTGCTGCTGCTGCTGCTGCTGCTGCTGCTGCTGCTGCTGCTGCTGCTGCTGCTGCTGCTGCTGCTGCTGCTGCTGCTGCTGCTGCAGAGAGCAGCAGCAGCAGCAGCGGATTAACGGCTCCCGCTCCCCGGTCACACACAGCGGGACCGACCCGCTCTGGAAATAACTACCGGTACATAATATCTATATACTGGGGTCCTTGGCCGAAGGGAGGGAGGGGGTTACACTGGGACACTGTGAGCCCAGGAGGAACCGTGGGAAGTGGACACAGGGGCGGCTGGAAGCGAGTGCGCGCATGGGACAGGGCGGGGGGGCGTGGTTTAAAATGAAGACATCTGATTGGTTCTTTCCCTTCCTGGACCTGGGCCAATCCGTATCATTCGGACCGAATGGGGGGGGCTTAGAGGTGCCTCTTTCAAATCTTGCTAGCTGATCAGGGATCAGGGATTTGTTGCATAGAATACCTTTAACTATAACTTTAAAACAGCACTGAGGAGGGTTGACTCCAGATGGCAGCATGGCAGGATGTGAAGGTAGAGGCGGTCACATGACCCAACAGGAAAAGCGTGAGGAGGAGATATCCTCGCAGGACGAGACGGTCCCAGTCCTCCCAGCAAACTTGGTGATACTGTCCTCATTTTAATTTAAAGGAGCCAAAGGAGACTTCCCAGAATGCCTTTTTTTTCTCCCTCTCTCCGCCTAATGGCCTCAGCGCTGCGTTTAATACACCGGGTTGACTTTGATAAAGCGCGCTGAGGAAACAGCCGCCTCTACAACACCGCTCGATTCAGTTCTGCCTACTCAGCAGAAAAAAGAAAGAATAAAAAAAAAACACAACAGGGTGGGCCCGAAGAAGCAGAATGGCGAGGGAGCGAAAAGAGGGAAAGAAAAATAAAAAGAATTTGTCTTGAGATGGAGAGAAAGCCACCGGCAGCAGTTCCAGTGAGTTAGCGGAGGCTCTGCTGCATCCCAGCGATGTGCTGGAGGGAGGGATGCAGGAGGGAGGGAGTGTGTCTTCGTGTGCTTGTGTACTTGTGGGTTCCTACATGGCCTCCTTCCAGCGTAGCAGCAGAATTACAGATGATTCTGTTTGAACTTCCCCGGAGAATAGAGCTATTCAGATTCAGCTAAAAACCCCGAACTAGTGGTGACTGCAGGGCGGACGAAACACAGAACCGGCCCAAACCTCTGCATCCAAGCACGAGGACCAGTGGACCACTGGGAATGCCCTTCGGCACTGGTTCATATATATATATATATATATATATATATATATATATATATATATATATATATATATATATATATATATATTTTATTGTTGAATTCATTTATTCAAATACCGATGTGATACTTTAGTACATTATTTGCCTGCTTTTTGGTATATGTCTATTTTGGAGTTTGGTATACCCCCACCGGCTGCCACTGAAATACATGAATATCTGAGAAGTTTGTAAAACGCTGGAAGACAGAAACAAACTCAGCTGAAACTATGTATATCTTCATCTCCATCATCATCACGGTCCAGTCAGAGTCTGTCCACACAAACTGGTGCTGCTTCAACCTCTGTGGACCATCAGGACACGACTCGTCCTTTCATCACAAACACCGTCCCGGTCACTCAAACCATCCCCACCTGAAAGTCTGGACTCAGCTGCTTCACATCTGAATCCTGCAGCCTGAAGTTCCTGCTCAGGTCCAGAGGTTTCAGATGGGAGGGGTTGGACTTCAGAGCTGAGACCAGAGAAGAACAGCTGATCCCTGACAACCTGCACAACTCCAATCTGAATAAAGAATAAAAGATAAATTAAAATTCAGCATCATCTTCATCATTATCCATGCTCCATATAGTTGAGAATTAGAAAGGTGATGGACTTTATGAAGGCTGATGTTCATATTGATGTCATACATGTGAGTATATCTGCGTATATTTCTCTTCAGTATTATTGACTTGATGATTAGAAAAGTCTGAGTTTGTGCTTATTTCAATAAAGTCAGTGATGAGGACGGCAGTCTAGACCATGTAAAGTCCATTCATGTTATATATATATATTGTTTATATATATATACCTGTATGTATATGTACAGTATATATATATATATATATATATATATATATATATATATATATATATATATATATATATATATATATATATTGTTAATTATATATTAAAAGGTGTCTGACTCAGAAAAAAATCTACACAACTCTGGATGAGTGTGCAGTTCAGGGTTCTGTGACGGCGAACCCTGATCAGGGGTCTGCCGGAGCCAATCCCAGCTCTCTTCAGGAGAACGGCTGGACAGGTTGGTAGTGAAGCCCAAGGCCAAATATTCAGCATTTTTTATCTTTTCATCCATGTACTTTCCACTAATGCTGCATTTGCTGCACTTTGGAAGCTGGGTCTCTTGTTCCTGGTTGGTTTAATTTTTGTTTGACTTTGCAGCACACAGGAACTCGCAGTTTTTAAAGCTTTGGGGCCCCGTAAAGGCAGTAGTTCAGTCTTTTTTCACAGTATTTAATATTCAAAGTCACTTTTACGATCCACATTTCTTTTTTTAATCACATTTTTAGCGCTGAAGTTGCCCTCAACATGCACTTGGTGTTACATGGCATTTGTTTGTTGTCATGTGTTAAAGAGGGGACCCAAATGCAGGAGACAGGTGCAGAAACAACAGGTTTAATTTAAGCAAAAACACTACAACATGCAGGAAATCCAGGAACTCAAAGAGACGAAAACTAAGTCATGAAACCAGAAAACAGGGCTGTGAACAGAGGGGAAGGACACTAGACAATACATGCAGCCTGGGGCTGACAAGACACAGGTGCAAACAATGAGGACAGATGGGAACCAGGGAAGTCAAACTCAAACTAAAGCACAAGGACACTGACTTCACAAACTGATCAAACTAATCAAAATCCTTCCTTCACCGTTATGATTGTTTTTAGTGCCTCAGGCAGCTCTGCCACATTCAACATAGTTAAATGCGAGAGCGAAGTAATGCGCATCGTCGCAGGATCGAGACGCACATTTTGATGTATAACACACCTGGGTGCACGTTACGGTTCGGGCCACATTAACTGCCGAAGGATTGGCATACATTTTGCCAAAATTACACAATTAATTCAAAATGGCCGACTTCCTGTTCGGTTTCGGCCATGGCGCCAAGAGACTTTTCTTTAAGTTGCGACATGATACAGGTGTGTACCGATTTTCGTGCATGTACGTCAAACCGTATTGTGGGGCTTAAAGCACAAAGTTTTCTAGAGGGCGCTGTTGAGCCATTAGGCCACACCCATTTATGCAAACCATTAAATATCAAATCTTTTGCCAGGCCTGGTTTGCGTGCAAAATTTGGTGACTTTTGGGGCACATTTAGGGGGGCAAAAAGGCCCTCATTTCGTCGGAAGAAAAATAAAAACGAGGAAAATAAAAAAAAAATAAAATAAATAAAAAAAACTTTGCACTGTAAGTGCTCGGTCCCTAATAATAGAATAGTCCTTTAAATGATTTTGACATGAAAATACTCTTTTTGTGTAGTTTTCAGAAATGACCTCATAACAGTCTGCCAGTATTTTGCCTGACGTTTAATTAAATAAGGAGACAAAAAAGATTGAATTAAATTCATACAACACCAAACATCTAATCATGAAATGTTGCTCCCTAAGAAACGGTTCGTACAGTCGGGCTGTTAAAACAACACCGGCTCTGAAATGCAGGCCTAATGACGCCGTTCTGCCACAGAAGCGTTGGGATGTCACTCTGTCCACCGCTCAGCCTGCAGCGAGACCGCGGGAAAGTTAACTATTTAAGGATAAAACTACAAGCTTGCTGGGTGGCGTTAGTATCAATTACTGCAAGCGATGCAGTCTGTAGCTTTCTTTATTATTATTTCTTCCAGAGTAAACTACATATAGAATGATGAAGAAGTGGTGGACCGCTCAGCCTGTAAGATCTAATACTGCACAGCCTGAATCGAGCGTAATATGATTTAAAGCTAAAAGTCTTAGCCTCTCCTGGTTCTTTCAAAAGTCAATCAAGTGTCGAGGTTCTTCTCTCCTCATCTTTTTCTGATAAAAATCCAGCGCTGGTATAAAATGGTCCTGCTCACTGATTTGTGACGCTCCCCCGAATTCGCTTCGTCTCTCACGTTGAGATCTGACCGGAGCTTTCAGCCAAATTTAAATACTTTAACGTCATTAGCTCTGCTGTTTACCTTCCTAAAAGTAATTTTACTACTTGATCTTCTCTTTTGTCTTGCAGGTTTATCATCGTTGCTGGCTAAATATCATATACACTGTTGTAAGTAGAGAAAAATGAAGCCCTCTTTCCAATGTTTTCTAAATGATTTCAAACGTTTTTTTGTCTCTATAAAAAAAATTAAGTCAAATAACTGCAAAAAAATTATTAGCTGATATATCAAAGTATCTTTTATTTTAATCTCTTTCTTAAATGTCGATGCTATTTGCCTTAAAATGCCTTACTGTTTTTGTTATTAATTTTATGTATGTTTACCTTATTGTTTGTGTATATGTCTCTTGTTCATGATACCTCCCAAAATATGTTCTATTTTCTTATATTATATTTCCTCCACTAGCAGTTTGTATAAATGTAAAGGTTTACCATGGTTTAAGTCAGAGCAGTCTGGACGTGTCTGGGACGGGCCGCCGTCCAGCTGCTTGGTTTCATCTTCTCCATCCTGAAGTCACCGAGCTTGTGATCGACTTTCCCTCCATTTACCATATTCCTAACCGTATTTAATTTTAGCCTTTTATTATTTTACTGCTGGAGTGACACTCGCTCCCTGCGGGGATCAATAAAGTTTCATCTAATCTGAACCTGATGAAACTGTGTCAGACTGGCAGAGGAGCGCTCGCTGCTTTATTTAGTGCTGGTTTTAAACCGAGTGCCGCTTTGATATTAAGACTGACGGACTTTTTACTGCGTTTCTGATGTGACTTAAACTGTTTTCAAGGGGAGTATTTGTTCCCGCTGCACCTTTGCTGCGGTTATTTTTACTGCGTAGCCGCTCGACTTGCTGCAGCTTCCTGGAGCGAAGCGTCTGTCTCGCCGTCTCTTTCTTCACAGACTGTTTCAGTTGCTGATGAGGCTGAATAAAAGATGAAACTGACTCCAACGTTCAAGAGGCATAAATGATGTCTGCAAATATTAGTATTTAAAATTAGTCTTCACACGCACGCTATGACTGATTTGCTGTAGTCTTGAGGATGTTGGAGGGAAACGGCCCGTGTAAGTAATCACATATTTTTGCAGATATGTGGACGCTGAGTGTTAAATGACGAATCTCAAATCTTTTGCGTTTCTGCTTCATTAACAAAAAAAAAAACAAAAACAACTTCTACATCTAAAATGTGCCCAATAAGAAAAATGTTCCAGCATATAGTCTGGCATCGGTACATCCGTCTTCCTCATGTCTACTAGAACGCTGCCAGCTGTTTTCACTGGTCATCATAGCAAGTTAAAAATTAGTTAAAAATGATCCAGTTTTAGAAAACTGTTTGTACGTAAGTGTGCTTGTTTAAAGTGAAATATTTTTAAAATAAATATTTTTTTAAATCACATATTTTATCACATATTGAAAAAAAATACTTAAGATTACATCTGAAATGTCCCCAATAAGAAAAATAATGTTCAACAATTTCAGTTTCTTTCTAATACTCTTTTTTTTTTTTTTTTTACTTATCTAGCACTTTTGTCAGGAATTGGTTTCTTAGGACCCAAACGCAGGAGAGCAGGAGGCAGGAGTTCCAAAAAGGGTGATTTATTTTCAAAAAGCAAAACAAAAGCACTTCTGAGCAGGGTTAAACAAAAGACAAGCGCAAAAATCCCCAAAACCGTAACAGGACACACGGAGGGTGGAAACAGTACGGACCTGCAGGGAAAGACAAGACCAGATATACACAGAAGGGTTGACAAGACACAGCAGACAATCAGGGCAGATGGGATGCAGGGAAGTAAAGACCGAACTGAAACACAAAGACAAGGGTTTCAAAATAAAACAGGAACTGACAAAACCGTAACTTTATATTTAGTAATTTTTTTCTTTACTTATCTTACACTTTATATAAGGACCAGCAACTGTAATTTCGTTGTTATGAAATATGAACAATGAAAATAAAGAATCTTGAATCTTGAATGTTCCAGCATAAAAGCCTGCGCATTGGTACATCCGTCTTCCTCGTGTCTACTGGACCTCTGCCAGCGGTTTTCACTGGTCGCCATAGCAACAACCACAATTCCACCTTCATGTAAAGATCATGAATAGTAACGATGGATCTGATTGGCTTTGTTTCTAACTTGATGAACGTCCAGGAGTCAAAAATGATCCAAAGGACCAGTATTTAGACTCACAGGTGAGTTCACGAGTTACAACATTAACTGTTGACCTTTTTTCTGCCAATTACCTGGAAGACACTCCTCTTTCAGGTATCTGCTGAAGTTTGAAGAGAACGAGGAAGAACCTGAAACCAAAACGACTCACCGCTCTAACAGCAAAGGGCGGGACGTGGAGGTCAGAAACGGGCTGGACAGTCCTCGATGACAGCAGCGAAACCATCGCAAACATTAAAAAACTATATTAACTCTCCGTTATAGTTCTACAACCCAGGAACCGGGAAATAAAACCCATAATGAGGTGAAATATGACATACAAAACACATTAAAAGCGGCATAAATTAAAACACAGGAAACATCCTCGTGTTTGCAACATCCTCTGCAGCTTCTCGCTGTGAGATGTCCCAGAATTCCTTGCAGCACTGGCAGCAGCAGTCGGTGTTATTAAGGAGGAAATGTTGTGGGGGGACCTCATCGCCATATTCCATATTTTGTGTAATAGAATGTTACTGGCATCATTATTTTTTCATCACAGCCCTCCCACAACTGTCTTCCACATCTAGGAACATCGCTTTTCCTCGCCGCCGCATCCCTCGCCGCCTCTCCGTCACATTCTGAGTCAATTAAAGAGAACTACAGATGAAATGGTAGGGGAGAAAGTAAAAGGGCGGGAGGCTGCCGCGGCTCGTTCACGGCCCAGCGGCAGCTCCTCCACTTGAGGCCCGGGATCCGGAGAAGATGAGACAAAAGACGAGGAGAAGAAGGCTGAAACTGAAGACTCCCCTGGCGGCGTCCGGCGTCCGTGGAGCAGCTCGTACATCAGGGCTTTGGAGGTCATTAGGAAAGTCTACTTAAACATTTCTCTCCAAACAGAACCTCCCTGATGAAGGTGTTTGCTTCAAAGCGAGGTCCTGCTGCCAGACGCTAACGGGATGAAGTGACCTCAGTCTGATCCGAAGCATCTCCTCAGAGTGGAAAGGTGTCTCCAAGGAAACAGAAGACAAAATATTCATTTGTATGGGAACAAGCATGAACCAAACTGAGGTGCAGCTGATTACCTGCAGCGATCCCGAGCAGGTGAGCACATCTACGGAATAAGACCCAAGCAATGGTCTGGAAAGGTGGTAAAAACATTCCCAAAACCACGAGCAAGGATCCACAAGTGGAAAACGATGAGTGGACATACCACAAACACACAAAAACACATAACAACTGGAACATTTGTTTCGCTGGAGAGCCGGAGAACTTACTCAGGATGCAAGGCATTCAGTAGCCAATGAGCTTCTAGTTCTCAGCTGACTGATTTGACATTTGTGATAATAATCATAATTAAAGCTGCAAGCAGCGATTAACAGGCCCTCGCACCCTTGTACGCATTCAGGCGTGCTGTAGTGGAAGCGCTTGTATGACTTGCATGTAGATTCTTCAGGCCTGGACATTTAGCGGATGACACCACCCACGACTTTCCGTATCAAACCATTCAAAAGTTGAGATGAAGGGGCGGGGCTAATTTGCACCAATTATGTTCAAGGACTCAAAACCGAGTCCGATGACACCACCCACAAGTCTTTATGTCAAACCATTCAAAAGTTACAGCAGAAAGTAAGATCTATCAAATATTCACCAATCAGAAAAGGGGCGGGGATAATTCAGGCCAATGAAGGTCAAGTTCTCAATACCGAGTCCGATGACACCACCCACATGTCTTTATCACAACCCGTTCAAAAGTTATGGCAGAGAATAGGGACTATCAAATATCGACCAATCAGAAGAAGGGGCTGGGCTAATTTGGACCAATTATGTTCAAGGACTCAAAACCATGTCCGATGACACCACCCATGACTCTTTATATCAAACCATTCAAAAGTTATCGCAGAAAGTAGGAACTATCAAAAACGGACCAATCAGATGAAGGGGGGGGCGCGTTTTTTGGCGTCTACCGTCGCCGCAGGATGGAGACGCACATTTTGATGTATAACACACCTGGGTGCATGTTACGGTTCGGGCGAAGAAACGGCTGAAGAAATGACATAAATTGCGCCAAAATGACACGATTAATTGAAAATGGCGGACTTCCTGTTCGGTTTCGGCCATGGCATCAAGAGACTTTTTTTTAAGTTGCGTCATGTGTGTGCCGATTTTCATGCATGTACGTCAAACCGTATTGTGGGGCTTGAGGTTTTCTAGGGGGCGCTGTTGAGCCATTAGGCCACGCCCATTAATGCAAACCATGAAATATCACATTTTTCGCCAGGCCTAGCTTGCGTACAAAATTTGGTGACTTTTGGGGCACGTTTAGGGGGGCAAGAAGGCCCTCATTTCGTCGGAAAAATAAAAAAAAAACAAGAAAAAACTAAAATTCCTACAGATACAATAGGGCCTTCGCACTGTCAGTGCTCGGGCCCTAATAATACATTTTATATTTCTATATATATTTATATATAAAAAAAAAGGACAACAAAAAAAATGCAATAAAATCCGAAATAAAAAGTAGTTCCTACCAGCAGAGTGTCATTTAGACAAAATATGAATAGTTTAGTTACTTTTCACCGTATTCATGTTAATGATATACATTAGCACAAATGACTGAATTATCAAAAGTATCAATATTTTAATTTAAGAATCGATTTTAGAGCATACAGATCTGGTATCGGAAGTATCTATATTTCAGTATTGATCCCCACATCACTACTGGACAGACAGGAAACGGGCACAGTGAGGCTGAAGGAAGAGTTACGCACGTACAAATCTAATAATATGCACAAAATCGAGTACTAAGCACAAATCAAGTAATACACACAAATGTTTTGAATCGATTTTCTCTCCATAGATCTGGGGTCTTGGTTGGCGTTGAACGGACGCCACAGTGCCCTGGTTTGGATTTACAGGTGAACACAAACGCCAACAACAGGAAGCGCTGGCTATGGTCGCTGAAGGTCATTTTCTTTTTCAAATTTAAGGCTCTTCCCATCAGTCCGTTGGTGCTCACTAATTGACGGAACGCCCCGGCTTCTGCCATCAGAAGCAGCCCGGCCTCCGACAGGTGAAGGTTCGCCGCTGGCGGGTAATCCCAATCAGACGGGACCCTCGGACTATTTTCTGCTGGCTGCTCATCCTGATTGCCTGTTAAAGATCAGTCATGCTGCTCTGATTTATCCTCGCCGCCACACATCACGTAAATAAACTCAAATTACCCGACGCGCCGCCCGCTTTCTGACATGCACCCTTCCCTGCAGGAGAACAAGGACAAGACGGTCGCCGGTTCATCAAAGCTCCATTTGACCGAAGTCACACCATTTTCCCCGACAGAAAAGGGTGATATTGAGCCCCGATGAACACCACCATCCATTTCCAACTCAAATACTCATGTTTGCTCCGTATTTCCGCGGTAATGTATAGTCAGAATGAAGCATTAGCGGGTGCTCAGTTTCAGTGCAGACGCAATAAAACTCTCACCTTTTCTTTTTACCTCATCCAAACATCCACTTTGGGCCAAATCGCTCAGATATCACACATATCAGGAAGTCATCTCCAGCGTTTAGCTGCAGCTTTTGTTTAGGCACGAGTCTTGGAAGTAGAAAATAAAGCTTTGGAAGGGGATGAATGCACTGTCGCAGCGACCGTGACACTTTTAGAAAATATGCACTGCAACACTTTTTCTTTTCCTTAATGAATCATTTCCTCAAGTGGGGGGATGTTTGTGCTTGATATTTATCCCTTAAGAGCTCACTTAATAATTCAGGTCTCAGGTCTCAGTCAGAACTAATTCCCTCCAGAGTTTAATCACCAAAACTGGGAACTGATTTAGGACTTGTGCAAGATTCAAATCGAGCCGCGGTAAATAAAACGCATCGATACTGAAAAGGTAAAAGGAGGCAAGCATGAAGGAGGATTTGCCCAGAAAAAGTTTTTTTTTTGGGGGTGCGGGCATTAGAGATTGAACTTGAGAGCTCATTTGTCCTCCGTTCGGCTGATTTATCCCTCAGCTCAGACCGGGAGCGTCAGGACCAATCCCACTGGGGGGCAACGTTAAAAACCTGGTCCAGGTTGGGGGTCAGACTAGATTATAACACTGAAAATAAAAATAAAAAAGATGGATATATCTTTTTTGGCAAAAGCAGCAGGTACCAGATGTTCTGTAGGCGGGTTCCTGCTTCAGCGCTTGGCTGCAAGCTGTTGGTGGATTATTGATGAGCAGGAACTGCGTCTTATGGACTCCAACGTTGGCAACGGCACCAATTATATCCCAGTTTTTCAGCAAATAGTTCAGTTGGACCCACAGCAGGTGAGAACTTTGATTGACATGACATAGCTCGAGATCCACCTGGAATGTGTGGTATTAACGGTGCATGTGCTACTGGAATAATAAATTATAATCTAGCAGGCCAAGTGTAACGATGGAGCTGGCCGGGACAGTCCCATGAACATTAATTTGATTGTTTTGATCAAATCCACCGTATTTTGCGGACCGGGTTATAAGGCGCATGATACAACATAATATATAGCATAACTCAGAATATCGTTCAGTTGAAATAAAAACACCCTCACCTATGGTCACGAACTTTGGGTAGTGACCGAAAGGACAAGATCGCGGATACAAGCGGCTGAGATGAGTTTCCTCCGCAGGGTGGCTGGACGCTCCCTTAGAGATAGGGTGAGGAGTTCGGTCACCCGGGAGGAGCTCGGAGTCGAGCCGCTGCTCCTTCACATTGAGAGGAGTCAGCTGAGGTGGCTTGGGCATCTGTACCGGATGCCTCCTGGACGCCTCCCTAGGGAGGTGTTCCAGGCATGTCCCACCGGGAGGAGACGCCGGGGAAGACCCAGGACACGCTGGAGAGAGTATGTCTCTCGGCTGGCCTGGGAACGCCTCGGGCTCCCCTCGGAAGAGCTGGAGGAAGTGTCTGGGGTGAAGGAAGTCTGGGCATCTTTGCTGAGGCTGCTGCCCCTGCGACCCGGGAACGGATAAGCAGCGGACGATGGATGGATGGATGGATGGATGGATGGATGGATGGATGGATGGATGGAATTAAAACAGAAAAATACATTTTAAATCATTCGTCTTCCACGAATCCACAAATAGATAGTGGAGGAGGTAAGTGTCGTACTACGTCCTGTTTTCTGATTGGTTCATCGTTGCCAGTGATAGCGGACACCTGAAGTTAGTCTGAGGTTGGAACAACGTTGTATTCCAACATTTGATTATAACGAGATTATGATGTAGATTTGAAAATTGGGTTTGAGGTAAAAACCTAACGTTGACGTCTAATTACAGTAAGGTAACGTTGACTAGATGTTGGATGATGGTTGATTGCAGCGCTACATAGTTAGTAGTTTAACGTTGTCTGACGTTGCAACCCGTATCCAACCAAGGACCGACTTTAATGTGTCAGCTGAACGGTCAAACAATCAATTAACCAGAGCGGCTTCGTAGCTAACGAAAGTCAGTAAAACTGCACTATTTTTGAGCGCAGCGTACCTCATAAAATTGGTTTGAGGTCGGTAATCACTACAAAATTCATACATAAAGCGATGATTATAGGACGTACTTACGATTTGTGAGAAAATGTAAGGATTTTAGTTGCACCTTATAGTGTGGAAAATACGTTATGTGTTTAACGCCTAAGGAGGCTTTTGAACTCTCAAAGGCGACGGAAGTGAGGATGCTCCTCTGGATGGAAAAAGAGGTGCAGCTGATTCGTATTTAGCGTAAACATGACGTCGATGACCTCTTCCTGACTGTTTCCAGTTAAAGAAAACCCTGATCTGATGCTTGTTCATCTAAAATCTGCAACAATCCAGGCATTTTTACAATCCTCATGACTTCAAGTCAATTAAAAAAGTTCAGATTTATCAAATAAATTACACTTTCACCATCTATTTGATCTTGTTTCATAAAAGCTTTAAAAGAGCTTGTACTATCATTTCATCACTTTTAGCCTTAATGTTATTTTTCTCTCGTAAGCCTCGAAAAGCCTTTTTATTCCCTTAAAGTTTGTCTTACTGCTGTAAATGGCTCCCTCTGAACTCTGTAAACTGTCAAAATAACATAACCCCCCCCCCGCAGTAGATTAGATGCATTGGTCTCATCTCATTTATTCCTGTCGAGCATGTATTTATGTCACCGTAAAAACAAGCTCTGAGAACCTGTGCAGGTCCCAGCCGTTTCATTTCATCCATATGAAACTGAGGGATTTAAATATTGCATTTACAATGTTCTTATGTTACATTTATTATTTAAGTTTGTCTATTTTTTTCCCATCTCTGTCGTCTACCGCAATTCTTTCCCCTTTTTATTTTGTGTTTCAAAATAAAAACACTAAACAAGTATCTAGGATCCTCTCTTTCTCTCTCTCTCTTTCTCTCTTTCTATCCAATATTAAATTAAAAAGTCCCCCCAAAAAAAGTATTTCCCCTCAAAATTACCAAAATAGCAAACAATAAGAGTGTGAATAGAGCTGCAATGCGTCCGTGTGCGTCACTAATAGAGTGTCGGCCTCTTCATCTTCATCTGCATCAGTTATTCCATCGGCTTTGACTTCTCACTCTCCTCTTTAACCTACATAAGAAAATTAAAATCCTATAATTATCTTCAATTAACAGAAAGAGGGACATGCAGTGATTAAGGAAATCAAGTTCAGGGACTATTTTCATTATCCGAGCCCCCCCTCCCTCTTCCCCGCATCCCCAAGCTCCCCCGGCCTTCCTACCCCCTTTCGTTAACGTTCACCTTTAAGCCCACTGAACTGGTTTTAATTAACTTTTTTTTCTTCTTTTTTTCTGGTCTGCGCTACTTTGAAGTTTTCCGTCCATCAACACATCAGTTGATTTAAAAATATCAACTGATGTGAAAGATTTTAAATATTCAGGAGCAAAGTTGGGGCCAAATCATTCGGAAAGGAAGTCCTTTTTCGTAGACGCTCCGTCAGCCGGGTCGTTGTTACTCTCAAAGGTTTAAAACTGGATTACCTTCACTTTCGTTCTTCCATCCCAGAGGCATCCATCGTTTAAGTTAGTCTTGTTTTTGTGTTGACATAATAATGAATTCGACTTTAAAGCACCTTCAAAGTCTGTTCCAACATTCCTGTGCTTATCCAACCCCGAATCAGGAAAGGTTGGTCAAGGAAAAGGCATCAGAAAAATCTCTGTAGCCTTCCATGCAGAGGTCCATCTCCCCGTACCATTGTGGGAACCATCCGTATCACCGAAACAACCCGATACCGTGACAGAGCCTGGACCTGTTGATGAATGGTCTGGATGCCACTTTTTGTCTTTGGTCTATTTTTTTGAGGAACCTTGTCTGACTTACTTTTCATAATGATTTGTTGACAAAGTGGACCTTCCCTCTCAAAGTATGGAACGTCGATTCATTCAAAATTAAATAAATCCTACTGTCCCTCTTCTGGTCCTCTGTGTGGCCGATGGTGGCCTGGGCTCGGGTTTCTTCCTTGTCGGCTTCTGGTCTCTCGGGTGGCGGGGTTGTGCCCTCCTTCCTCTACTCTAGTTGCAGTTCAGGTAAAACCTTGTTTTCACTTTGCAAACACAGACATACACATCTGCTCACTCACCTACATGCTCACCTCACAGTTTTGGGGGACAGATAATCGCAGTGGCCTAATCCTGATTTAGTTTTAGATACCTGGAATGGTTGCTGTTTGTGTCTCTGCTTGTTCCCGTTTAAAACTGGCTTATAGGCTTCTGGCCTGTTAGTGCTGGAACCTCTAAGTATTAATTAATTTTTTTTTTTTTTTTTTCCTTTTACTCAATTACTTAAATTATGAAATATTCCATAAAAAAAATCAATATGACAATAAAATACATAAAACATTAATTAATGAAATCTTTACTTTTTAAATGACAACTTTTTTATTTCATGACAAATTATTTCATATTGGTATATTTATTCATTTTATGATACTTTTATTTTGTAATGCCTCATTTACGTATTACATTTTCATGACACTTATTTTGTAATGCCTCGTTTACGTATTACACTTAATGACACTTATGTATTTCATGGCTCTTTTATTTCATGTTCTTATATTCAAATGAGGGGGCGTGGTTTTTATGTGGGCGTGGCCTGTTGTGAACTTCAGCGGATCCTCATGAGGTAAAGGAAAGCCGGAAGAAAACGGAAACTCGAAATTAAACTAGAAATTAGAAAATAACTTTTTTTTTTTAATATTTCATTATTTAAGTATTTATTTATTCAATTTTGAATGAATCAGCGTTCCATATAAAAGACTGTTCATCACTTACCTTAATACCAAGTGCAGGTTTTTTTTTTAAAATGGTAATATTATAGTGAAAACTCCGTTGTATTGAATGCATTTTTTGGGTTTCTGGGATTGCTTTTGCGACACATTGTTCCCACAGTGTCTGAGGATTTTAATTTCAGAGTAGCAGAAAGTAACAGAAGCGTCACCGTGGCTTTTTTTGTGACTTGGAGCCCAGCCGAAAGAAGGGAGGAGCAGCAGTCAGTGATGGGAGTGATGGTGCGGCGTGAAGGGAGCTGCGAGCCGTTGTTTGACTGTCAGCCAGAAAAATTCTGTCAGAATCAGTTTCCTGCCAAGTACATGCATATACAAAAGATTAATCTGGAAGACACTCTCGCCGTGGGATAATACACGTGTAGAAAAACAACAGCTGGCAAATAATTACGCATCTGTCCGCATAAACAGAAACTTTCCAACAATACTGGATACTCTGACAGGAGGCATTTTCACCACAAGCCTCCTATTCTTGGAGGATGTTCGGACAAATTACATGAATACGGGAGGGGGTGGGGGGCGGCTATTAAATGAGAAAAAACTGGTATTCTTGCAGCGTGCTGCTTCTTTTTTCCATATTAAATCTTAACTTTGTGTATTGAAATACATGTTATATTTCACCCATTTTTAATGCCATTTGCTGTTTATCTTTAGACTATCTGATTCATTTTCTAAAAGAATGGAGCTGACCATGGACAAAATAGCATCCCAAGTTTGTTAGGGCTGTTAGTGGGAGCAGAAATCTTTTATTTTATGTTTCTGAAAAAAGTCAGAATTCTGACTTTTTCTCAGAATTTCCACAAAATCTCTTTTCTTCAGTGGCCCTGATCCTCTTCCTTAAAGGGGACCTATTATGAAAAACACGTTTTTTCTTGCTTTAACATATATAAAGTGGTCTCCCCTCAGCCTGCCAACTCAGAGAAGGAGGAAAGCAACCAAATTCTGCAGTGTCTGTACAGCCGCCCGGATGAGCCGTCTGGTGTCACGTGACTTCTACGAGCCGTTCAGATTCTGCTCCTGCCGTGACGTCACGACAGGAGCGATGCGTGAAACCACGCCCACAACTAACTCCGCTGGCCGGAGCTTCCGCCATTTTTTTGTAGCGGTGTATCGCGTCATTCGCGTCATCGTCTCAGGCAGCCAATCAGCACAGAGCCTCATTATCATAGCCTCCCCGCCCACTCAGAATCCCACATAGAGAAGGAGGTTCAAAAAAAGGGAAGATAAAGACATGGCTCAGAGGCTGAATTTCTAATTTATTTAGCAAAAACAATCAAAAGCTTGTTTTTAAGACATTCAAGGCCTGTTTAAAATAGGTATTAGATGCCATAATAGGTCCCCTTTAAGAGTCCATACCATTTTCCCCCAAAAAACTGCAATGGCGGACTCCGACCTGCATGTACATGTTGGCTATCCCATGGAGGCCAAAAGTTCACAAGTCAGGAGGGTTTCTGACTTGTTTAGTCTGACTTGTTAATGTGCGATTTGTTTCTTATCCTTTATCTTATCTTTTTTTATCCTGTGCTTTTTAATTTTCTTGATCTCAACGTTTTATCTTGTCTTTGAGATCTTTTAAAAGCGCTCTATAAATAAAATGTATTATTATTTTTTATTATTATTATTATTAGGAGGTGATAAGTAAGAGACGATGGTTGCATTGGAGGTGTATTTTGCAGGATATGCATTAGGGGATGACATCGTAAATCTCTGGTACAATCGGTGTTACGAGAGTTGAACCAACCTTTTGAATACCCTCGCAGATCGGTACAGCCCTCGTCCTTAGATAGTGTGCAATTGACCCTCTTGCGCCCCCCTCAATTTGAAGATGGACGTCACATTTTTGTCTTGAGGTCAATGCTCAATCACAAGACCCCTGGGATGTACTCTGGTCGCAGGGTCCTGATCTCAGCATCAAGCAGTCAGTGTCGGGAAAAGAAAGCTTTCAAAGGCAAAAGGTGGAACCATGTTTTTCCAAGTAATGACATTATTTCAGGACAGTACTTTACTGCATTGTGCTGCGAGTATCAAAGCTTCCTGCATAGCACCTTACACTCAGCTGCCACTTTATTAGACCACCTTTTCAGCTGTGCTATCTGTATTTCAGAGACTGCTATCTGGTGGGATTTTTATACGATTTGCAGAGATTGGTCCAGAAAGAAAGAGCGAGTGCTAATTCACTTGGCTTAAAGATATATACTGATGATGCCAGAGGTCAGAGAGGCAATAACCACTCGACACAATGGAGACCATCTGTGAAGGTGAAGCACTGAGAATGGATGCTGAAGTAGAACAAGACCAAACCGGTGCCACCCCCGTCCACAAAAAATACCAAACTAAGGTTCACACAGATTTACCAAAACAAGGGATTGGTAATACCAGGCTTTCTCTGCTGCATCACATAGATAGGAATGGACATTTTTCACGATGTGTTCTCTTCTCGACTCTACAGTCATTCGAAAGTTAGAATGTCCTCTTTCAAGTTAAAGGTTTTAAGTGTCAGGACAAGATAAAATAGATAAAACCTTATTTTAAATGACTGCTGTAGCACTTTTGAAAACTGTCACATACTGAAGTTCGCAGATGACAGTTATAGTAAGCCTGCTGAAAAGTACTGAGACGTCACATGGTCCTGTGTTTGAATACTTTTTAAAATGGTGCAAGGAATCTTTTTTATCTTTGAATATTTTTAAGACAAAGGATATGTGTATCGATTTCAGACGCGTGCAGCCCTCTCCTGTAGGAAAAGTGATTGAGGGTGAAGAAGTTGAAATAGTTGAGTCTTATAAGTATTTAGGCACTATTATTGACAACAAACTGTCATTTGGAAAAAATTCAGACTCAATATATAAGAAAAGCCAGCAGCGCCTTTTCTGTCTCCGAAAACTTTCTAAATACCAGGTCGATTCTTCCCTGATGTCTATGTTTTATCGTTCTTTCATCGAATCTGTCATCACTTTTTCTTTCATTTGTTGGTTTCAATCCTTAAAAGTCAAAGACAGAAACTTGCTCAATAAGGTTGTCAGTCTAAGCAGTAAAATCATTGGGTCGGCTCAACAAACGTTACAAGAACTTTATAACAAACAGCTGATCAAGAAGGCAAACTCCGTATTGTCTGATTGCTCACATCCCTTACATCAGCAGTTTCAGTTCCTACCATCAGGTACACTGCTTAGACTCCCTTTTGCAAAGACAAACCGATATAAACACTCCTTTGTTCCCTCCGCTATTGTTCTTTTAAATACCGGAAGGAAAAGGTAGTGGGTGAAAAGGTAGTGGGAAGGAAAAGGTAGTGGGGGAAGCTTAGGTCTATACTACTATTGTAATCTATTATGTATATTTTATGTATATTTACCATTGTGTGCTTCTCCTGTCGCAAAACTAATCGCCCCCTTGGGGACAAATGAAGTAATTGATTGATTGATTGATTTTAACAACACCTAACATATTACGGTGCCAAGATTTATCTGGAAACACCCTGAGAGGGAGGGTTGTGGGTGGGATTTGTCGATGACAAGAAGAGGATGTTCGCGAGTTCCTCACCCTGAAAGCTGTGGACGTGATAAAGCAGCATATTACAGAACCGTGATCTGCAACTGGCTACTTGTCAGGCTGAGACTCAAAGCAGAACTCAGATGCAGAGATATTAGATAAAAGGCTTTTATTGAATTCAACGGAGACCTCGGACTGAGTGACAAACAAATGACTATAAACAAAACTAGACACTCTGACTATAGAGAGAACAATAATCACTCCAAGAGGAGAGGAAAATAACTAATGAACACAAAACGCTCCATATGGAGGAAAAACCTGCCTATATAAAATAATTTGGCTACAAACACAAATAACTCTTGAAGATGAAAAAACCAAGAACTATGAATCTAAGCTAGGATATAAGTTAACATAAAAAAAATCACTAACGAGGAATAAACAAAGGGCTATGAATCTAAGGGTGCTTTCAGACCTGTGGCCCATTTGTTTTGTTCCGATTCAGGGGCTAAATCGATACAGTTGTTTCGTTTTTCGTTTGTGGCGTTTGTGTTCACAAGGCAACAGTCTGTAGTGGTTCAAAGCTGTTAAATGCCATGCGCGAACCAACTGTTCTCTCATTGGTCAGAAATGAACGCGGAAGGAGTTTCCTCTTCCGTACCCCGGGAAAAACAACAACTATGGAGCATCGTAAGCGAGTGTAGCTAGTTTGTTTCTGGGTGCTGTGTTAATTATGTTCTCCGCTCCAGGTCTGGAATGTAAGCGAGCCGAGACCACCTCTCCTAGGCGATCTCGGCTCGCTTGTTTTGTCCCGCATCCGAGCGCGATTGCTGTGTTCACATATACCAAACGAACCAATCTTTAGGGGGAAACGCTCCCTGTTTTGGAACAACTGCTCCAAATGGGACAGGTGTGAAAGCACCCTAAGCTAAGGTAAGAATTAACAAACAAAAAATCACTCTTTAACAAGGAGAAAACGGCTTTCTATGGCGATTACTATGGCTGTGGACATGGACCAACGCTCTGGTGCAGGACAAGGAGGAAGACACTCTGGCACAAGACAAGGGGAACACAGACTATTTAAGCACATGGAGGGAAGTAGGGGGCAGGTGGAAACACTTAGGGCAATCAGACTGAGCCACATGAGGAAGGGCAAGGAACCTGAAACGAGAGGAGAATTACTTTTCAAAATAAAACAGGAAATTACAGGAAAAAACAAACCCAAGACAAGACAACCTCACCACGGTGTGACACTACTTAAATGACATGAAACACGAAATACTGGTCATTAACAAACTGAAGAGCCTCACAAAGAAGTTATTTAAGTTAAAAAAACACAACAGCAGGGTGACTGAGTCATACTTGTGCAACACGATTTGGGGGAAGTCTCTACACAAATCCAGTTGTTCCATTAAAGCCGGCCCAAGGCATAAGCGAACTAAGCGGCTGCTTAGAGCCTCTTGACAACTAGGGGGCCCCAAGAATAAAAAAGTAAAATGAAATAAAAAATACAATTATTTTTTTTCTGTGTGAGTGATGATTTATACATTATCAAAGGTATGTTATTGTGCAAAAACACAATAATTAATATTATTACATAAACAATATTATGACTAGAGTAGACGACTGCTGGCATATTGACCACTGCCTCTCGGCTCCAGAGCTCCACTGGTAATGTGTTCATTCAACTGTGCATCGCGCACGGCACTGAGGAGTAGGTTGAAGGCTATTGGTACTGTTTATCTAAGTTGAGTGATTTTAATTATAGTTCTAGTCACTTCATTGTTGTTGTTCCACTTCAAATTGTTCTTGCATATTGCTGTTGCAGTTTATTTTAAACCAAAAATAAAGTAGATAACGTGTTTACAGTAAATGGTTTATAAATGATCCATATGATTATTTTGTTTCTTTTAGTAGGCCTACACTGTAGATGACACTCAGTATCACACTTAGTACTATATCACTTTAAATATTAAGTGTAAATCAACCCCAGGCCGCTCTTGTAGCTGAATTTGCTCCCATTTCAGATTAAAAACCATAGATGGGTAAAAACATGCCAGGCTGACAATAGGATGATGGAAACAACACTGCTGCAACTGTGCATCTCTTTGACCTTTTATCTATCGCTTCTCTGTGTGGCCAGTAGGGGAAGTTGCTGACTTTGCAAAATATTAATTGAAAGATTTTTCTGCAAGTTTGTTAATCTATTGTCTGCTTCCATGGTCTTAATCACTATGGATTACAATCTAACTACAACAAAAAGTTCTTACATCTAGTTTTACAAGTGTATTTGTAATGACAGGGAAGAACATGAAATACGTTTATAGTGGGTGTGTGAATGATCAATAATCAGTATTATTGGCAGTAAGAGAGGGCCCCATGGAGGCTTGGGCCAGACGCAGTACCACTCGATAACGCCTCCCGACTGGTCTTCCCTCCCCTCAACTCGGCTTCAGTCTTGCGTTTACATTGACCAGAGCAGGTGAAACACTCTCTCTTCATCCAGGGTTAATAGCAGGGTCTAATCTACACTGCAAAACCAGGTAAACCCCATGACTCTTTGGCTTTTATGCATCTCCTGATGCGGCTCTAACTTTTGAACATGGCAGTATTTTGTGTTCTTGTGGAAGAATCTAGCTCTCATTTCTGATTTTTTAATTATCAAGAGAGAACTTTTTCAAAGATGTCCTCTAACATATCTGGAGATGTGTGATGTCATCAAGTACGCTGTCACTACCGGTAAATTAGCAGAAAGGACAAACTGCATCCTCCTGCTTGGGACAGCATGTTCTTCTGATTTTAACTTGACAAATATGAACTGCCACATACAGTACGCCAAGTCTAAACGTCAATCAGTCAACCTTCCAGTTGGAGGAGAATGTATCAAAATAATAATCTATATATAATCTATATTCCATAATCTACCAAATGGGGTTATGGTCCATAAATAAATAAATCCAGGAGAACTTTGGCCCATGAATTATGTTTTTTTCAGGACACACTCACCCTGTTCCCTCACTATCGCCCCTATATATATATATATATATATATATATATATATATATATATATATATATATATACACACACGCATACACACATACTGTATATATATATATATATATATATATATATATATATATATATATATATATATATATATATCGATCTATGTGTGTGTAGATAAGGTTTATTTTTATATATATATATATACACATACACACATCTATGTATATATATGGCTGGCTGGCTGGCAGATAGATAGATAGATAGATAGATAGATAGATAGATAGATAGATAGATAGATAGATAGATAGATAGATAGATAGATAGATAGATAGATAGATAGATAGATAGATAGATAGATAGATAGATAGACAGACAGACAGACAGACAGACAGACAGACAGACAGACAGACAGACAGACAGACAGACAGACAGACAACTATCACACACAAGTTAAAGGTTCCGGGGACAAACCCAGAGGACACCGCTGCAGTGATTTGACCCTATTCAAACTTCACTATTCGTGTGTGTGTGTGTGTGTGTGTGTGTGTGTGTGTGTGTGTGTGTGTGTCTCGTAGAAGTGCCCAGGGCAGCGCCCGTGGGCCTGCTGTGGAAGGAAGACAGTCTCCACTGATCATAGAAGCACTCACAAAACACACACCATGTTTCATCGTTCACAGTCAACATCCAACCACCACACGTCCAGCGCATATTTGCACACACACACACACACACACACACACACACACACACACACACACACACACACACACACACACACACACACACACACACACACATTATTTCTCCGGCTTCAGTCTGTTGATCCACGTGGCTACAGTCCAAGATATGAAAGGAAACTCTTCAGGGGGCAAAGAAGAAAAAACTTTCTGTCCAACTTTTATGTGATGTGAGAAGTTTGTTTAAGTTTTTTTTTCACTCTGTACTGGATTGCAGAAGTATAAAGCTTCCTATGATTTCATGTTCTGTGTGCTCAGGCCAGTCTCTGAAGAAAACCTGTTGCTTCGTATGTTTGTTCAAGTCTGACATGTAGTTTTGCAATAAAAATATAAATATTCTGTCATATATGGCTTCGTCACAGTGTTATCCTGTCCCTAACCACTCCAACCGTAAAATAACCACAGCCACATCAGTCCTAACTAACATATATATGTATATGTAATTGTATTTTATATATAATTGTATTATATACTATATGACAATGTAAGGGGAGGGCTAAACTTGATAAGCTTTGCTTCCTTCAGCTCCTTCTCGAACGATACCGTTTGTTTTTATGCTTGTGCATGTTTGAGACAAATAAAAATCAAATTAAATCAAACTCAACCAACTCCATTCAGATCTAACACCAACTCCAGTCCGACACCCTTAGAGCCACTCTAGTCCTAATCCCAGCCTGATTAGGGTTCCTCCATGACCCAGAGTCCTGATCTCAACCGCCTTACTTTGGCCGTCTAAAAATCGCAATCTGATGCTGCACCAAAACAGGTTCAAGAAAACACTTTGAGGTTCCCATGTGGTAACAACCCGACAATTCAATGTTTGTGATGCATATGGTTCATTGTTGTACATTGAGCTGCTTAAAAAAAAAAGGAATCTTAAAGCAGCACAATGTAACTTTCAGCTTTTCTGAGTTTGGCGGCATCTTTTGGACAAAAGCGGTGGTGCTTTACCAGAAAGAACACTACGTTTCCCATGAGCACCAGCGCGTACTGCCGGAAAACTCCTGTCCCGTCGCGTGCATTTGTTTTGAAAGAAGACGGGACACTTTTCTGTTTCACCAAGTGAACAGACGGAACGCAAAAAAAAAGATGTTAAACTGCTGGAAAGGAACTGGAATTTACCGGGATACCTTAAACAAAGAAGCCAGGGAGCGGTATATGGAGAAAATAATGATTATTAACGGTCTGGATACATATGAAATCCCTACTGAAGAATGGAGCTCCTCGTCGGAGCTGCACTCTTTAGAAAGGATTTACTGCCGCAGTTCTGCAGAACCACCGCCTCCGGCTACCTTGTTTAGGAGTGTTTGGCAGCTGCTTTGGTAAATGTTTGACTCGCCATGTGTTTCAATAAATTTGTATAATAGTACAACATACTGTACATGTTTTGTATCCCTCTTACTTCTCTTTTCTTTTTTTTTGACTGCTATATTATGTTGAAGAGGCTCCGAGGCGTGAGCAATATTTTTGTTTTCCTCGTGAGATAATTTTTTTCCTCTGCAGCTACAAATAAGAGTTAATATTTTTTCCTCAACAAACTAGTTTTATCTGAAGATTGGGGTTAGTTGCACCGCAGAGAGCCGGCCAGCAACTGCGTTTAGCTGGCGAAGTGGGGAATAAAACCCATGTTTTGATCCGACCCGGTCTGTGTGAGTGTTTGTGGTTTAAGGCTGATTTATGGTTCTGCGTTAAATCGACGCAGAGCCTACAGCGTAGGGTACGTGGCGACATGCACCGTATGTTGCGCGTCGCCACGTACCCTACGCTGTAGGTCTGCGTCGATTTAACGCAGAACCATAATTCAGGCTTTACTGTGTGGAAGGTTTGGCCGCGATCCAAGCGAGCCGACGACTCTTTCACTCTTTTACTCACTTTTACTCAGATACTTGGCCTCAGTGGTTCTGCCTCCGAGCAGGAAACCGGTGAAAAGTTAAACCATTAGCGATCTTTTCCCCATGTCTGTTGTGTGGAGCTGCTGCAGCCACAACGCAGCAACGGGTTACCAGCTTCTGCAGAGCTGCGCTCCACGCCCCGCCCAATTTTGTCTCGACTGCGAATCGGGAAGGAGGGGGAAGTGACCTATGCCGTAAAGCAGTCAAAGCCGTAAAGATTTGTAGTTTTTTAGTGTGGCAGGGTTCCTACCATGCTCCTCCACGTTACATAGTGCCAGTGAAGGCGATACAGACCCCCTCAGACCATGACAGAGGTGTCATTAAACCTGTTGGAAGTTGATGTACCATCACAATGACTCTGGAAATATGATATTAAGGTGGAAAAGTTACGTAGTGTCGCTTTAAATTAGTCTTTACAAGTGTAAAGTTGGGGACTACATTGTGTTTGTATTTATGAAGAATAATTATAATAATTAAAGCTGCAAGCAGCGATGAACGGGCCTTCGTACCTGCAATTTTCACCAATAAAGGTCAAGGACTCAAAACTAAGTCCGATGACACCACCCATGACTCTTTATGTCAAACCATTCAAAAATTATGGCAGAAAATAGGAACTATCACATATAGACCAATCAGAAGAAGGGGCGGGGCTAAATTGCACCAATTATGGTCAAGGACTCAAAACCGAGTCTGATGACACCACCCACGACTCTATATCAAACCAATCAAAAGTTATGGCAGAAAATAGGAACTATCAAATATGGACCAATAAGAAGAAGGGGCGGGGCTAATTTGCAACAATTATGGTGAAGGACTCAAAACCAAGTTGGATGACACCACCCACGACTTTATCCATCCATCCATCTATCCATCCATCCATCCATCGTCCGCCGCTTATCCGTTCCCGGGTCGCGGGGGCAGCAGCCTCAGCAGAGATGCCCAGACTTCCTTCACCCCAGACACTTCCTCCAGCTCTGCTGAGGGGAGTCCGAGGTGTTCCCAGGCCAGCCGAGAGACATAGTCTCTCCAGCGTGTCCTGGATCTTCCCCGGGGTCTCCTCCCGGTGGGGCATGCCTGGAACACCCCCCTAGGGAGGCGTCCAGGAGGCATCCGATTCAGATGCCCAAGCCACCTCAGCTGACTCCTTTCAATGTGAAGGAGCAGCGGCTCGACTCCGAGCTCCTCCCGGGTGACCGAACTCCTCACCCTATCTCTAAGGGAGCGTCCAGCCACCCTGCGGAGGAAACTCATCTGGCCCGCTTGTATCCACGATCTCGTCCTTTCGGTCACTACCCAAAGTTCATGACCATAGGTGAGGGTAGGTGCGTAGATTGACCGGTAAATCGAGAGCTTCGCCTTTCGACTCAGCTCCCTCTTCACCACGACGGTCCGGTACATCGACTGCATAACTGCGGAAGCTGCACCGATCCGTCTGTCAATCTCTCACTGCATCATTCCCTCACTCGTGAACAAGACCCCGAGATACTTGAACTCCTCCACCTGAGGCAGGACTTCTCCACCCACCCGGAGAAGGCACGCCACCCTTTCCCGGTGGAGAACCATGGCCTCGGTTTTGGAGGTGCTGATTCTCATCCCTGCCGCGTCGCACTCGGCCTCAAACCGCCCCAGCACATGCTGAAGGTCCCTGTCCGATGAAGCCAACAGGACAACGTTATCTGCAAAAAGCAGAGACGAAATCCTGTGGTTCCCAAACCAGATCCCCTCCGGCCCCTGGCTGCACCTAGAAATCCTGTCCATAAAAATTTTGAACAGGACCGGTGACAAAGGGCAGCCCTGCCGGAGTCCAACATGCACCGGGAACAAGTCTGACCTACTGCCGGCAATGCGAACCAGACTCCTGCTCCGATCATATAGAGACCGGACAGCCCTTAATAGAGGGCCCCGGACTCCATACTCACTGAGCACCCCCCACAAGATAGCCAGAGTCCGCCCGTTTCTCTCTCAGGCCAGCACGGAGGCACCTGTATTTACTTTTTTAGCTTTTTTATTATCCTTAAACCTTTAATCCATTTTAGTGACTTTGTATTTTATGTTATTTATTATTCATCTTAAGTTTTGTATAGATTTCTCTAAAATTTTACACTTTTTAGGCATTTTTTACTTTCTTTTAATCTTTTAGTTTTTAGCTCCAGTGTTTCCTCAGGGGGGGTCGTCCACACTGGGAGGTGTGTCTGCTCCGCCCATGGGGGTGTCGTCATGGGGGTCCGTCAGGCCTGGGTAGCTGGGGGTGGGACTCCACCTTCTGTGTGGGGTCTGTCCTGGTCTGTCCGGGTTGGGGGGGTCTCTGTGGCGATGCTCCTTGTGGTCATGGCCGGTGGAGCCTCTCGGTGTGGACGGCCACCCATAGGTAGTGTTTTCCTCACCTGGATCATTAGGGCTAAGCCATGTCACCAGTCCACTTATTGTGTGTGTGTGTGTGTGTGGGCGTGTGAGTGTATGCACATGTGTATGAGTGTGAGTGAGGGTGTGTGTATGCGTGGGGTGTGGGGGGTGGGGTCGTATGGGATGTTTTAAATTGTACTTTTGATTGTTATTTTATCTTGTATGTAAAGCACCATGAGTTGCATTTACACTGCATGAGTTGGTGCTATATAAATAAATAAAGTTTGAAGTTTGAAGTTTATGAGGGACACGGTCAAATGCCTTCTCCAGATTCACAAAACACATGTAGACTGGTTGGGCAAATTCCCATGAACCCTTGAGCACCCTGCGGAGGGTATAGAGCTGGTCCAGTGTTCCGCGACCGGGACGAAAACCGCATTGTTCCTCCTGAATCCTATATCAAACCAATCAAACCACGACTCTATATCAAACCAATCAAAAGTTATGGCAGAAAATAGGAACTATCAAATATCGACCAATCAGAAGAAGGGGCGGGGCTAATTTGCACCAATTCTGGTCAAGGATTTAAAACCATGTCCAATGACATCACCCATGACTCTTTATGTCAAACCATTCCAAAATTATGGCAGAAAATAGGAACTATCACATATGGACCAATCAGAAGAAGGGGCGGGGCTCATTTGCACCAATTATGTTCAATGACTCAAAACCGAGTCCGATGACACCACCCACAACTCTCTATGTCAAACCATTCAAAAGTTATGGCAGAAAGTAGGAACTATCAAATATGGACCAATCAGATGAAGGGGGGTGCGCGCTTTTTGCCGTCTATCGTTGCCACGGTAACGCTTTTGACTGAGAAAAGTAATGCCCGTCATCGAAGGATCGAGATGCACATTTTGATGTATAACACACCTGGGTGCACGTTATGGTTTGGGCGAAGAAACGGCCGAAGAAATGGCATAAATTGCGCCAAAATTACACGATTAATTCAAAATGGCCGACTTCCTGTTCGGTTTCGGCCAAGTTCCAACATGATACAGGTGTGTACCGATTTTCGTGCATGTACGTCAAACCGTATTGTGGAGCTTGAGGCACAAAATTTCTAGGGGGCGCTGTTGAGCCATTAGGCCACGTCCATTAATGCAAACCATTAAATATCAATTTTTCGCCAGGCTTGGCTTGTGCGCAAAATTTGGTGACTTTTGGGGCATGTTTAGGGGGGCAAAAAGGCCCTCATTTAGTCGGAAAAATAAAAATAACGAGAAAAAAAAAAATTCCTACAGATACAATAGGGCCTTCGCACTGTCAGTGCTCGGGCCCTAATAATAATACATTTTACTTCTGGTGCACTTTTCATTAAAAACAAATCTCAAAGTGCTACAAGTTAAAATCAACCATGAATAAAATCAATGATGAGGAATGAGGAAAAGGCTTTTTTAAAAAGGTGGATTTTTAGGCCACGTTTAAAAGCGTCCCCAGTCTGAAATGCCCTCAGGTGGTCTGGGAGGGCATTCCATAGGCGAGGAGGAGCAGAACTGAAGGCTCGATCACCCATTGTGCGGAGTTTAGTTTCGGGTGTTTTTAAGAGGTAGATGGAAGAGGAACGGAGGGAGCATGAGGATGTCTGAGGAGTGAGGAGATCCATGAGGTAAGTCGGGGCAGTTCCATGAACACATCGGTGGGTGAGGAGAGAGACCCTGTAATGAATCCGGAGTGATACAGGGAGCCAGTGGAGGGTTTTGAGAATGGGAGTGATATGACTGTATTTTCGCACCCTCATCAGGATCCTAGCAGCACTGTTCTGAATGTATTGGAGCTTTTGAATGCTCTTGCTAGGAATCCCGATGAGGAGTGCATTGCAGTAGTCCAGCCTAGAGGAAACAAAAGCATGGACCAACCTTTCAGCATCTGCCATGGTGAGTGAAGGACGGAGTTTGGCAATGTTCTTAAGGTGATAGTTACAGGTTTTACAGAGTTGTTGAATGTGGGCCTCATATGTGAGATGGGAGTAAATTTTTACCCCAAGGTTGGTGATCACTGGAAGTAGTGGAAGGTTTTGATCAGAGAAGGTGATACTTGTTATGGTGGACGTGCGGACCTGGTGCGGAGTACCAACTAGGATGGCCTCAGTCTTGGAGCTGTTTAGCTGAAGAAAGTTTTGCTTCATCCATGCTTTTATCTCCCCCAGGCAGGTGGTGAGAGTGGAAGAGGTGTAGAGTGCAGAGTGGTCGGAGTGGTTAGAGGCAGTTTTTAAATAGTTGTGTGTCGTCTGCATAGCAGTGGAATGACAGTCCATGCCTGCTGATTACATGACCAAGGGGGAGGAGGTATATTGCAAACAGAGATGGTCCTAATACTGAGCCCTGGGGAACCCCGCAGGTGACCGTGTGGGCCTCTGATGTGACTTTCCCCAGGGCAACATGCTCAGTTCTTCCAGTCAAATAGGAGGAGGACCAGTTGTAGGCAGAGTTGGAGAGGCCAATGGTGGTGTGAAGACGCTGCAGCAGGATGTTGTGGTCAACAGTTTCAAAGGCGGCAGACAGATCCAGGACAATGAGAAGGGATGGGGAGCCGGCATCAGCTGTCGTAAGCAGGTCAGCTGATGCCGGCTGATGAAGGAATGTTACATTCAGGTCAAAAGCTTATTTTTTATGGAAAGTTGAATAAACATTGGCATAAAGCAAGCATATTTGCCCTTTCTCGTGTTGTTAACAGTATTAAAAACATGAAAAAATACCTAAAGGTAATTTAGAACAGCAAAAAATGTGTGAATGAATGTGTGATTAATCGCGAGTTAACTATGGACAACATTAATCGTTTGACAGCCCTAATATATACACATTACAATAAGGACTTTAACTTTTTGTGTCTAAATTTGTTGACAAATAAAAAAGCAAAAAATAAAATAGACATTTTTGACTTTTCAGTTGCCGGACCAGAAGACCCAGCTACCGCCAGAGCTAGAAGCATCCCAGCTGGTGTCCCCCGGTTCACCCTAGACAGCCTCCTTCAATCTGGAGCAAATATAGATGCTTCGCTCCATCCATTAAATTAACAAACGGACTAAATGTCATATTGAAAGTCGTATTTTTCTGCAGTGGATATGTATTTATTTCGTTATTCCCGTCTTTTTCTACTCATCTCCGACATCGCGGTTTTGCTGCGATCTGCATGAAGTGGAGCTGCAGGTCTGAGTGTCCCGACGCTGCAGCCTCGACGGTTTGACTCCGCTGTTTAATCTGTTTAATCCTCTGCTCTCTCCTCTCCGAGTGGCGGCTCCATCTTATCTTCCCGCTCCATGATGTTTGTTTGGTAACCTCCGTTTCCGATGACAGCGAACACATCTGAGCTCCACATGGACTCCACTCCAACAAATCCTCTTTATTCCTGCTATCAGGAACTCAAATCTGATCCCGTCATCTTTCATTTGTAAAAGGAGGATTGTTTGATTGTATTCATGCAGGTTTGTTTTCCATCTCACTGATGGAGACAAAAAAAGGAAATCTCTGACAAAAATGGCCAAAGCTGATAAACCCAGATAATCTCTAGAGTCAACAAATCTTCAGTAGCAGTCTGGATCTGCTCTGTGCTGGGTATAAATAAATAAACTATGTTTTTATTAAGGATTTGACCACTGGAGGCTGCCTTTTAAAATGATTAAACATTTTCATCGTCATGTGTATATTGTTTGTGTTACGATGGAAGATTTATTGAGGATTTTCCAAAGATGCTCTTTCAGGATGTCAGGAAAATAAAAGCTTGACTTATTTAAAGCACGGCACATTAAATAAGGCAAACTAAGAGTCTTAAAGATGTGATTCCACGAGTAACTGGGACGGCCTGATTATCTTAAATACTCTATGCAGTTGTGTTAATAACATTAGTATTTCACCCAAAACGCCTTCAGACTTGCAGTTCAGGCTTTCCCACGTAGGTCTGACAGCAGTTTTCACCATGTTGGCATAAAAAGTCCATGAAAGACATAACAGCTGGTCGAAGCTCCTTTTGGCAGCGATGACTACCAGCATCTCTGGATCCGAGCTGTACGGCGTTCAGGAGGACTACTGCACAACTGCTTCAGCCCAGACACTTTCGTAGGACATCTGGCTTTCACAACATCTTTCGAGAGCATCTGGACGGATCGTGGGACGTTTGGGGTGATTTTCCTGCTGGATCCACTTCTGCCAAGCTTCAGCTGGTGCACTGATGGCCCGGCTTTATCCTCGAGGTGGCAGAGATGGCATGAGGTCCATAATGCCTCCACCAAACGTCAGCTGACCAGCATTCTTTCAATGGTCAAATACTTTTCGTATCAGGTCATGAGGGCACGTTGGTCATCGACCAGGCGTCCCATACCAATTTTCCACCAAACCGGTTCCAGGGCTGGTTCTTGTTCTGGGCCAGTGCTGAGTTTGGAACCGGACTTTCTGTTTCCACTGACAAAGAACTGGCTCCGGGCCAGAAAAAACGATTCCAAAGTAGCACCAACTCTTAACTGGGCTAGAGGGAAGAACCTCTTACGTAAGCAGAGGGGGTGGATTCATTAAGACCAACGGCTATAGAGGGTATGCACTGACATCACTTCCCCACTGGACCACGCCCCCTTACTCGCACTGAGTGGCAAAACATCCAACTGGCAAAAATGGCTCCAACTAGTGGAGAAGACGGGATAACAGCCAATTATCGGCTTAAATTAAAGGCAGTTGGACAGTGACCCGTACAGTTACCCGAAAAACCAGTGGTCCATGGACATGCACTTTCTGGTGCACTTTGGAAAGCTAGAATAACAATAATAGGGTATCTGCTGCCTTAACTTACCTTGGAAACATATCCTCTCCTGAGCTTCTCTAAACTTATTTTCCCCTCCTCTGTTTGTGTGTGAGCACAGAGCGTGCACAGCCTTCACCGCTGATTGGCTGTTTCCCGTGCCTGTCTCTGTGTATAACCAGTCAGATGGTGCTGTGGGCGGGACATTGCTGGACACAGTGCAGTGAGGTAGAGAGACGCGGCTGCATCATCCCCAAAATAACGCCGTTTTAAATTGTACAAACACAATATTGGTATCGTTGGAAAGGGAAAAATGTCCTCTTAATTTTGGGGGGGCTGAGATCAAATTTGGGGGTGCTTCAGCCCGTTTTTTTATTTGTAGTGAGAACATAATCCACACAGCAACCGACACAAATCCATTCATGTGTATGTGTCCGCGGCGCAAGGACCACATTGATTGTGCTGCAGCTGCCCTCATCGCCGCTTGTTGCTTTTCTGATTCGTTTTGAAGAATCATGCAACTCTTCCTTCTTTTTGAAAAAAGACAGTAAATTCGACTGTCTTTTTGACATGTTTGCGTTGCTCGCTGCTGGCTCCCCAGATACAGCAAATTTCCAAAGTTTTTTTGGTCAGGGGCGTGGTTTGCTGGCCCATCTTTTCATTGCATCAACAAATCTCAGACTCTTTCAAATGACGTTAAATCTTTATAAACAACATGAAATGCTTGGGATTTGTTCTGTAAATGAATTTATGCATATTATTATTTTTTATACATTAAAAAAAACTTTTTTATATTATTATTGTTTTATATATATACGAGAGGTGCCGGATCTGCCCAAATAAGTCCCGGAACGCAGGGAGGCCAAAATCGAGAGGTGCCGGATCTTGTTCCGGCAGGATCCGGCACAAATTAACCCCTGGTTAGCTACCCAAAAATCCAACATTACCTGATGCAAAATGGGAACAGCAAATCCACGTTTCGGTGCCTGGAATCCAGTTGTTTCTGCGAATTGCAGCGATCCATTAGTCTCTCTTAAAGGGGACCTATTATGGCATCTAATACCTATTTTAAACAGGCCTTGGACAAGCTTTTGATTGTTTTTGCTAAATAAATTAGAAATTCAGCCTCTGAGCCATGTCTTTATCATCCCAGTCTCTAACCTCCTTCTCTATGAGGGATTCTGAGTGGGCGGGGAGGCTATGATAATGAGGCATGTGCTGATTGGCTGCCTGAATGACGCGATACACTGCTACGAAAAAATGGCGGAAGCTCCGACCGGCGGAGTTACACCGTGTCCTAACTGCATGCGATGCGAGCGAGCGTCAGCGACAAAATCAATTCCATCCATCCATTTGCTTTATTTTCTATTAGACTGTACTAACTGGCCGCAGCTGCGCGGCGCGCCGTTTTGAGCTGAACATTTGTCGGACCCCTTCTTCTATTTTCTTCCTGTCGCTCGCGTTGAAAGCCGGTTGAAAGTGCTGTAAGAAACAGTCATGGATGAGGAATGGTTGATCCAGTAAGTTGAAATGAGAAGTTATCTCTATGATACCTCCTCATTCACTACAAAAACCTTTACGTAACGAAAATGCGCAGAGTCTGAACGGCTCGTAGAAGTCACTGGACAGCTCATCCGGGCGGCTGTACAGACACTGCAGAATTTGGTTGCTTTCCTCCTTCTCTGAGTTGGCAGGCTGAGGGGAGACCACTTTATATATGTTAAAGCAAGAAAAAACTTGTTTTTCATAATAGGTCCCCTTTAAACTTATTTTTTGGCAGTCTGTAAAACAATAACTCTGATTGCTTGCTAAATCTATGAGTACAGTCGTTCGCACTACAGCTCTTTTCCATTTTAGATGTTTTTGAGTTGCTCAAACTGAAAGTTTACGCTGCCACTCAGTCTTTCTGCCACTCGGTGGGCGTAACCTGCTGTGAAGTCGCATGTGTGACGTCATGCGCATTCCCTGTATAGCAAGACTGGGAGATGGAGACATTTTCAAATAAGAATGAATCTGGATGCAGCAACGCAGCAGTGGTCTGAGGAGGAGACAACCTGTCTTTTAGAGATGTGTCCACAGAGGTGCTACGTGGACCAAGTCCTATTAGAGCAAATACGTTGTTTTTGCTTCAACTTTCGCGCCAACACAAACGCAGCGACATAACTGTTGTTTCACCGACGTAACTGACGTTTGCAGTGACATAATGAAGTGGCTCCCCTTAGCACCCCGAGCTGTGGAAAAACAAACAAGTTCTCAGCACTGGTCCGGAACCAGCCCTTGAACCGGTTTGGTGGAAAAGGGGTACCAGTGCTGTCTCGGGGGACCTTTTAGCTCACGGAGGATTCTGTTCCCGTCACATCCCATAATCCACGTTGTTTGCTCACCAGGCTCGCCCCCGAACACTACAGGCGCTCTCACTGACGTCGTCCTCTTCAGGCTCTTCTGGGTTTCAGCCAGCATCAGGACGCTTTTCAAATTCAGAGCTGATAAAAATCCCTGCGTCACTTTCTAAAAGCAGCAGCGTCTCCCAAGCCTTATTTTAGAAGCTGGATAAGCCAAACATATATGCGTGTGCCACACTGCAGCTAAAAATGTGGACTTCATCACTTCAGCAGAGACTGTAATAATACCCTCACCCTCACTTATTAGTTAGTGGTTATTTTTGCAGGATCTTCTTTGACTCTCAGCTGCTTCCTGTTCAAAATGAAAATATCTTCCTGCACCCCTAATCACACAGAGGATCAGTCCTTTTGTCGTGTCTTTTGTTGTTGTGTTGAGCGGAGCTAGCATGCGATGGGGCATAATTACACATTCGGGTATGTTAATAAAGGACCAAGTGCTGATTTTGCTAAGAGGCTCAGTGTGTACTGTTTAAAACCGAGTTTCCCTCGTTTGAATATTCATCACAGTCACACTCAGCTGCAGATGAAACGGCCTCATTGTTCATCAGCGACTGCAGCGTGCCGGCTAATTCGTGTTATGCATATATTAATGATGAGGACAATTCACTTCGAGTGATTCCTAATCTGTTGACAAGAAGTCTCTGCAGGCTGTTCAGTCAGTTTGATGCAGATGATGAGGGCGTTTTATCTTATTCCCCCCCGAGAGGACAAATTTACTCAAGTTTTACCCTCCTGAAAGTAATTTTCTTCGACAAAATGAGCAAAGAACTGGAATCAGATAAAATCAGCTGTTATGCAAACACACTTGTGACCTTTGTGAAATTGCACATTATGCAGCAATGGCGTGATGATCCAGAAATAATTTTAACACTGACATGCAGTAAATAATAAATCAAAACAAGTGTGGATAACACACATTAAGATTAAAGAGCACGGCCTCATTGTCTGTTACCGTCCTGGTCGGATTATTGGCCCTGAGTGCAAAAATCGGAAATTTGTGTCTACATGCAGGATTTTAACTGTCCTTTTCACGGTAATAGACGCGTAAAGAGCTAAACGGAGGAAGACATCAATGCATGTCATGAAACACTTGTTTATGCCCCCGAGGGTGGAGGAGTTGGTGCTGATGATGAGCTCAGTCAAGGCTCCGCCTTCTCTTCTTCTGTCACCTGGTGTGATGATAATTGTCTGGACTTTAATGTCCCTAAAACAGAAGAGCTTATGGTCGACTTCAGGCAGAACAAACCTGAGTGTGTACGCTCTTTTTGTCTAAAGATTTAGAAAAGGTGGTTTCTATTCAGATCCAATCATTTGTAGTGGCCAATGACATCTATGAACAGTTCCAGTCTGGCTTTAAGCGATCCCATAGCACAAAGATAGCACTGCTGACAGTTTTTAATGACATAATGGTAACTATTGACTCAGGAAAACCTGCTATGCTCCTAGATTTGACGGCTGCTTTGGACCACAGAGGGATCACCTCTGGGGTCCCTCAAGGCTCCATCCTTGGACCAGTTATTTTCCTGCTCTATGTGCTGCCACTAGGGTCAATTTTCAAGAAACATAATATCTCTTTTCACTGTTATGCCGATGACGTACAGATTTATTTGCCATTGACACCAAAATCCAGTGACACTCTGAAGACATTGCTTGGTTTTTTAGCTGACGTTAAATCCTGGAGGACCTCAAACTTTTTGCATCTAAATGAAAATAAGACTAAAATTATAATGTTTGAATGTGGTCTAGCAGACATTCCTTTTGGCTTTCTGGGTCCCCTTACACCCAACATTAAGTCTCCTGTAAACAATCTTGGGGCGATATTTTATGATGGGCTAAAATTTGATCGCCAAGTCAGCTCAGTTATAAAAAAACTTTTTAACCATTTAAGGATTTTATTAAAAGTGAAAGGATAGTTGCCACAAAAAGATCTGGAGACTGTAATCCATGCTTTTATTAACACCGGACTGGATTACTGCAACTCTCTTTATTCTGCCCTGGACCAGTCACTCGTGCTCCGCCTACAGCTGTTACCAAACGCCGCTGCCCGCCTCCTTACTGGCGAGCGTAAGCGTGACCACATATCCCCGGTCCTAGCCGTACTGCACTGGCTCCCTGTTGCTTTTAGAATAGATTTAAAAATGTTATTGATTGGTTTTAAAGCTCTTAATGGACGAGCCCCCCAGTATCTGACTGATCTCCTCAGTACCCACAACCCTGGCAGGTCGTTGAGATCCTCCAATAAGACGCTACTGGTCGCCCCCTGGCTTATGATTCGTTTTAGTGGATTTTAGCAAAATTTTATTCATTTAATTTTTTATTATTTTACTTTTATTTTTTATTTCATTGTATTCTTGTATTTTGTACTCATCTTATTCTATTTATTTTATCTTTGTAATATATGCCTTTTATTCAGCTGTTTTTTTTACTGTACAGCACTTTGGTCAACGAGGTTGTTTTAAACTGTAAACTATAAATAAAGATTGAGTTGAGTTGAGTTGAGTTGAGTTGAGTTGAGTTGAGTTGAGTTGAGTTGAGTGTATCTGGCATCATACACAACAAAGCTGAAATGTTGAAAACAAGAAATATTTGTGTTTGGACAGCAGAGAATTCAGCTCCTACATTTGCATAAGGGGCACATTTTATCTTTTAATTTGACCCTAATAACTGAAACTGATCGGTATTCCAGGACGTCGCTGCGTCGTTCTCAGCTCCAGGTTTGATGGTTAAAACCAGCTGACTTGCAGGACGGATTTGATGCATTTTGTCCAGAAAAGTTTGGTTAACTCTCTAGTGAGCTGGCAACCTTCGCTAGCAGTGCTGACAAGCTGTTTGAAGATTGAAAAAAAGCTGTTTGGCAAAAAATGAACACTATAGACGCGATCAGGTTTTGATGAGTGAACGGTTTTAATCTTTTCTCTCTCAGGGTCGCCAGGGGGTCACTCCAACTTTGAAAAACCTCTTTGCAGAGGTCTTTTCTCGTTCAGGTGAGATTATTTTAATGGGAATTGTGTTTATCCCTTTTGATATTTTTTTATTCATCATTATTCTCATAAGAGGAAATTTTAAAATAGGGTTGTTATTGTTCCAGTTTTTTGGAGAAGGGGAGGCCGAGGTTGGACGTGAGTCAGAGACGGATGTTGACGGAAAGCTGCTGGACTGGATATCAGAGCATCACGATGAAACTTCAACAGAAAAAAACTAACCAACAGTCTTCTGTCTGTCAGCATCTAACATGATGTTTCTAAGTAACTAATTTACACAATGTCTTTTTCTGGTAATCTCAGCACTTTGGAGGAGTTTGTTTTGACTTGCCTCTAACTGAAATAGACAGAGAGCAGCTCAGCGGTGTCAGAGCGAAGGCAAACTGTGATCCACATCCAACCATTTCTACAACTATTTTTATCGCTCGCTAATTAGTGAGACTTTAATTTCTGCTCCGTCCTCCAGACGGACCACAGGGGGTTTAACACTTCACAACCTGGCGCTCCCAACTCCCCCGTCCTCCATCTTCCTCCACAGCGCTGCCGACGATGAGGAGGAAGAATATCTTTAACTTCACTTACACACTTCGTATAAAGATTTAGGTAATTGAGATACAAAGAAAAAGTGAATAAATTCCAGCAGTATGTTTCATATGAATGATTTTTGTGGTTGGAATCAGTTTTAGATATAACTTTACTTCTGTTTACCTTTGTCGGCCTGTTATCCAACAGAATACAGTCAAGATATATAAACTCCAACACAACCTAACTGGATCTGAATCTGTGCCACACAGATCATGCATGTATGTAGGTGTGATAGAAATAAACGCTTGGCCACATCCTTTGGGAACTTTAAATATAAACTCCCTCTCCACTGTGCGGATCCGGGGGTTTCAGGGTTTGATTTCATGTCGGGTTTTAATTGGCTGGTCAGCAGCAGTCAGTAGACTACGGAAGAGTATTAGGGCCAGGCAGGAGAAAAATAAAAATAATATTTTAGAGGAGGAAGATTTTTTTTTCATTATGCACTTCGAGAAAAAAGTTAAAATGTTGAGAAAAAAGTAAAAATTTCGTGAATAAAGTTGAAATTTCGACATCTCGACATTTCAACTTTTTTCTCGAAATTGTATTTCAACATTAATCTCAACATTTCAACTTTTTTTGGTTTACTTACCTCATTAGACCCCTCCCTGCAGAGTGGGCAAGGTGGGGTTCAGGGTCCTGCCCAAGAACAGTTTGGCAAGCAGGGATCAACCTAATGACGTTTTAGGATGTGATCAGCCTGGACTTTGTTTGGAGGCGTTGGAAGGAGGAAGTGGCAGTTTGATGGTTTTTACAAAAGGTAGTTTTATTGCAAACCAGACAGTCCATAAACAGTGCAAAGGTCACAAAACTGAGGGTAGAAAAATAAACCAAACCAATAACAAAAACAGAATAACCGGTTTTTACTTTTTGCTGCTCCCTCCAGCAGGCCAGCAGACAAACAGACCCTTAAATAGTGCCAACCTGAAATTCCGTCAGTTAGGACAAACCGATGCAAAGGGGGATTTCAAACAAACTAAATTAACATAAACCAATTATCAGACTCCCAGAAGAATATAACTGAAAAACAAAATTTCCAATGTATACACTATCCAATAAGTTTCCACCAATAATACCTTCATGCAGTGGTGAGAAGAGGAATATTACCTTCTCACATGCTGTTTCGGGTGAACAAAGACCAATCAACCCCCCGTGCAGTTCATTAGCTAGGAATGTCCCGGTCAGGTCTTTATGGTCCCGATCTGCCAATACTTTCGTAACACGTTAAAAAGATAATCAAATTGCAAAACAAACAGTTACAGGTTGTCCCTCATTTTTATTTTATTCTTATTCTATCATTTAGCATTTAAACAGTGCAGTTTTCTTCGAGGTAGCTTGAGCAATCAAGTAATAACAGTAGAACTATTAACTATTAGTAAAATAGTGCAAATTTAAATATAAATTAAAGCTGCAAGCAGCGATGGACGGGCCCTCGCACCCTTGTGCACGTTCAGGCGTGCTGCAGTGGAAGCGCTTGTATGACTTGCATGTAGATGTCTTCAGACCTGGACATTTAGCGGATGACACCATCCACAACTCTCTATATCAAACCAAAAAGTTAAAAGTTCAAAAGTTATTGCAGAAAATAGGAACTATCACATATCGACCAATCAGAAGATGGGGCGGGGCTAATTTGCACCAATTAAGGTGAAGGAGTCAAAACCGAGTCAGATGACACTGCCCATGACTCTCTATATGAAACCATTCAAAAGTTATTGAACTCACTTTATGTGACACGGCACACACTCCCACCCCCACCTCACCCATAGCGTTCTTCATATTAGCAGCGTTGTCACGCAAAATTGCGTGGAGCCGTGACTTGTGTTGGGCCACCGTCCTGTGATTATGAACTCATATGTGTGATTATGGACTTGTGTGATTAGGAATTTATATGAAATGTGTGACTCTGTGAACGGTCAGGCTTCGGATGACTCCAAGGCCTGATTTCGGGCCTCCAACTGAGACCAGAACTGGAGTTTTATGACCTGAAGCACATGGCTTGAAGAACAAAGGAACTAAGAAGACTTCAAAACCCTCATGGACAAAGCTTTGCAGGATTGGCATATGTGGCCCTTCAGTGATAAGGGACCACGCTCTGATTGGTCACGACCCCAAACTGCAGAAGGGGCCGCATCGACTTCCTGGGCCCCGCTATAAAAGAGCAAGGCCCCCCTCTCGCTCGCCCTCTCTTCTCTGCTTTTTGCTCCCCCCTACAGGTTTGCTGTAGCACCAGGAGCGACCATCCAAGGACCGGCCTCTTCCAGGATCGTGACCGAAGGAGCGTCCGTTTTGCAGCGCTGCACGAGTGACCCACAAGGTTCCGAGCACCAGAAAGCCGAACCAGGGGCCCTGCATTGCCTCGACGTGAACGCCTTCGGACCGACCTGAAGCTGAAGGACGCCAAGATGCTGTGTCTATGCTGCATCCCCTCATCCACAGTACGGATAACAGGAGGGAGTGAGAGCAGCTCAGATCAGGACCCACTGCTGAGCGTAACCCCCTTTGTTCAACAAAGAACCGGCCGGCCAGACCAAACCACTCTTTTCTTCAGTTACAAAGATTCACGTAAGAGGCTGTTATGTCTGGGCAGAAAACTTGGTAACAGATTTTAAAAGTTAGTTTTACGTTGTGAGCTGGATTGCTGATCCCGTCACAACTGTGTTGTTAGTTTAAGTGTGTCTATTTACTTGATTGTTTTCCCCTTTACTCCTCTCCTACCAACTCACACACATGAACTCGGGCCTCGGTCATAAAACCCCCGAGCCACTTTGAGTCAGGTGACACACACATGCACGCGCACACGCACACGCACACGCACACGCACACGCACACACACACACACACACACACACCTACTGACACACACACACACTGCACTGACACCCACAAACGCATGTAATCTGAAGTTTTAATATGTAGTTAGCATTCTTTGTGTAGTTAGCCATCAGAATTTATCCGAAGTGTCGTCTTTACCATCTTCTTGACACTTGTGTAAATAAATTCTGATTAATTTGAATGAGAGAAGTTGTTTGTGCTTATTTTACACATTTTACACAACTGCTGGTTGACAAAGGCCTGTGTTCGAACTCCTCCCTTCACTATTATTCTGAAGAATAATCTACCTTGAGACTGATTTCCGCTGTTTAGTTATCATTTTCTTGATTACATCAGATGGTGCCCCGTTTGGATTAAGTCATTTTGATAATTCAATTTGATAAATAATCTACTTTATTAATTATTAAGGACTGTCATCCGACAGTCATTAATAACTCTTGATAACTGAAATAGCATCTCCTCTGTGTGGCACAACACTTGTTAGACCCTCCAGGAATCCGCGATTCCGTGATCGCGGAATTTTTCGCGGATTTCACGGCTGTCCGTGGATTTACAGACCTTCCGTGGATTTCAATGTCTGGTGCAGAAAAATCACTTTTACTGGGGTTAATATTGCATATGTCCGCGCTGAATATGCGAATTATGCGGGGCTCGCTTGATTTCACCGCATCATCGCCGACATTTTCGCATAAAGTTTGGAAAAAGGGGGGAGTGTTGTCAGTGACATGTCGGGACACCCGGTCGCGACGTGCGACCTGCAGAATCAATGATTTTAGCCCGCAAAATCAAGGATTTTAGCCCGCAAAATCAAGGATTTTAGCCCGCGGAATCAAGGATTTTAGTCCGCGGAATCAAGGATTTTTGCCCGCGTTTTTCTGGAGGGTCTAACTTGTTGATACACCAGCTGTTTAGCATTTTTTCCATCATCTGTTTGATCAAATAATGATGATAAAATATATATCCGATCTCTGATCGGGATGCGACGTCCGATTTCCAATCACGTGATCGGGCCTGATTTCCGATCACGTGATCGAATCGGGACGTCCCTACTTGGAAATGAAAAGCTGGCTGGCTCAGCAACCCAACAGAGATTTTACTACAATATATATTTGTATTTTCAATAGTCCACATTATTTTAATAGTATTATAATACTATAGTAAGTAATATACAGTATGCATGATACAAGTTTGTTTTCTGTGAGAGATTTATCAGCATTTCTTTCCATGCGATACATGGAGTCAAAGACTTAATTATATAAATGTAAAATCTGTTTGGGCAACATATTTAATTTACCATCATGCAACTATTATGATTTCCAGAAATATGTTGACTGTTCTGACACATTCCCTAAAAATGTGGACAGGTCCCAAAACAGTAAGTCCTCATGAAAGTGAAACAGAAACCACTCACACTCTCTCTCTCTCTCTCTCTCTCTCTCTCTCTCTCTCTCTCTCTCTCTCTCTCTCTCTCTCTCTCTCTCTCTCTCTCTCTCTCTCTCTCTCTCTCTCTCTCTCTCTCTCTCTCTCTCTCTCTCTCTCTCTCTCTCTCTCTCTCTCTCTCTCTCTCTCTCTCTCTCTCTCTCTCTCGTCATTAGATGGGTCGCAGGTTTTGGCAGAATTCCTCGCAGAGAATTCATCCAATAACTGTTGGAGGGGGAAAGACGAGAAATTAGGTTTCTGCTCTCTGCTGATATGAAACAATATGATCTGCACCATTTGGTGTGTGTGTGTGTGTGTGTGTGTGTGTGTGTGTGTGTGTGTGTGTGTGTGTGTGTGTGTGTGTGTGTGTGTGTGTGTGTGTGTGTGTGTGTCACCCAGGGATCTTCATCTCTCTGCTCTTGCCCTCCTCATCAAAGACTTCAAAAAAATCTGTAAAGTCTTAACTTCCCTTTGAACTTCTGCAAAGAGCAAACACAAATTCTTGGCCTTCGGTAAATTTAGATCCAATATTTCCTCAGAAGTGGGAAGCGACACTGTCAGATGTTTGCTGGTGATTGACAGCTGATCTCTGGACGCGGTGACAGCCGTCAGAGTGGCAGCTTCGGACTTGCTGGTCATTTATGGAGAAGCTTCTTCTTAAAGCCCCTTTGAGCCGAAGCAGCCCACGGCACCCCAGCTTCAGCTTCCACCACCCGTTTAACTCTTTATGACCGGCTGGAGCGCTGGCGCTCCCGTTTGCATATTGATTTTCAGAACATAAGTACAGTTACAACCAAATAAAACAGAGCAATAATTATTTTTGCATGTTGAAGAGGAAGAGTTTCACTTACATATCCTGCATTTAGTGTCCCAGAGTTTTATTCCATTAAATCGTTTAGAAAAATCACATAATAATCCAGTAAAATTGCCACACAGAAATCTTCATAATTGACGTTGCGGGTTATTTATAGATCCGGTACGTGTGCTGTGAGCACATCCTACGTCGACAAGTACCGTATTGGCTCGAATATAAGACAGTGTTTTTTGCATTGAAATAAGACGAAAAAGTGGGGGTCGTCTTACATTCGGGGTCTAGACATTATACCCATTCACAACGCCAGATGGCACCAGATATCTTTAAAGCGAATGTTGAACTTAACTCCCCAGGTCAAAGCGAACCCCTGTCACGAAGAAGAAAAATAAAAATAGCGAAGAGAAGAGATAACAGAAAATGGAGAAACGTAGCGACAATCTGGAGAAAAGTGGGTGGAAGATCGGCAGGTTAACCGGCAGCTGAGGAGAAGTTATGATGCAAACTTCAAGATGATGATTTGAATGAGGCAAAATAACATGCTTTTTCTCTCAAATATATTGTTATAATCATTTGTTTCAGATGTACTGTAATTATTTTGTGTATAAAAATTGAATTTGGTGTTCGAAAAGTCTTTTTTCAAACTTGAGTTTTGAAAAAGAGGAGGTCGTCTAATAGTCAGGGTCGTCTTATATTCGGGCCAATACGGTACATCATCACATTGTCAGCCGGTCATCAGGTTGGATTTTTCCACAGTATTTTTTCCCGCCACTTCCCGCGAAAAGGGATGTGACGTCATTTTCCCGGGAAACTAGTCGGTTTGAATTTGCGCTGTTGCTCTTGCTTTTTATCAGAGGTTTTCACGAAAGATTACTCAGCGACAACCCAAACGCACTATACACACACTACACACTCACTATACAAGCAAACACACACACATATACCGTGAGCAAAGCTGATTTCAGTGCCGGATGAAGACGCGATATCTAAACGTGATATATAAAATGATACTTCTCAAAAACTAAAGTATGAATTCATTCCAAATAAATTTCCTGTGGTTTGAAAGGCTTCTGTGTTACTTTTTTCCATTGACAGTTTTCAGGGATCCAGCTGTGGGATTTCTGTATTTAGAAAAATATGTGTAAAATTAAAAAAACGATTTACATTGTTTTTGGTAGTTATTTGCACTTTTTAGCAATTTATTTAGTTAGTATGGACGCTGGGGTGGCAAACCGGGGTGGTGGTCCCTCTGTTTAAAAAGGGGGACCGGAGAGTGTGTTCCAACTACAGGGGGATCACACTTCTCAGCCTCCCGGGGAAAGTCTACGCCAGGGTACTGGAGAGGAGATTACGGCCGATAGTCGAACCTCGGATTCAGGAGGAACAATGCGGTTTTCGTCCCGGTCGTGGAACACTGGACCAGCTCTATACCCTCCGCAGGGTGCTCGAGGGTTCGTGGGAATTTGCCCAACCAGTCTACATGTGTTTTGTGGATCTGGAGAAGGCATTTGACCGTGTCCCTCGTGCCATTCTGTGGGGGGTGCTGAGTGAGTATGGAGTCCGGGGCCCTCTACTAAGGGCTGTCCGGTCTCTGTATGATCGAAGCAGGAGTCTGGTTCGCATTGCCGGCAGTAAGTCCGACTTGTTCCCGGTGCATGTTGGACTCCGGCAGGGCTGCCCTTTGTCACCGGTCCTGTTCACAATTTTTATGGACAGGATTTCTAGGCGCAGCCAGGGGCCGGAGGGGATCCGGTTTGGGAACCTCAGGATTTCATCTCTGCTTTTTGCAGATGATGTTGTCCTGTTGGCTTCATCAGACCGGGACCTCCAGCATGTGCTGGGGCGGTTTGCGGCCGAGTGCGACACGGCAGGGATGAGAATCAGCACCTCCAAGACCGAGGCCATGGTTCTCGACCGGAAAAGGGTGGCATGCCTTCTCCGGGTGGGTGGAGAAGTCCTGCCTCAGGTGGAGGAGTTCAAGTATCTCGGGATCTTGTTCACGAGTGAGGGAACAATGGAGCGTGAGATTGACAGGCGGATCGGTGCAGCGTCCGCAGTAATGCGGTCGATGTACTGGACCGTCGTGGTAAAGAGGGAGCTGAGTCGAAAGGCGAAGCTCTCGATTTACCGGTCAATCTACGCCCCTACCCTCACCTATGGTCATGAACTTTGGGTAGTGACCGAAAGGACAAGATCGCGGATACAAGCGGCCGAGATGAGTTTCCTCCGCAGGGTGGCTGGACGCTCCCTTAGAGATAGGGTGAGGAGTTCGGTCACCCGGGAGGAGCTCGGAGTCGAGCCGCTGCTCCTCCACATTGAGAGGAGTCAGCTGAGGTGGCTTGGGCATCTGTACCGGATGCCTCCTGGACGCCTCCCTATGGAGGTGTTCCAGGCATGTCCCACCGGGAGGAGACCCCGGGGAAGACCCAGGACACGCTGGAGAGACTATGTCTCTCGGCTGGCCTGGGAACGCCTCGGACTCCCCCCGGAAGAGCTGGAGGAGGTGTCTGGGGTGAGGGAAGTCTGGGCATCCCTGCTGAGGCTGCTGCCCCCGCGACCCGGTAACGGATAAAGCGGGAGAAGATGAGTGAGTAGTATGGACTTATACAGATTATTAAAGATTGGCTTATATGGGTTGTTTTGATGCATATCAAATAAAAATACTCCATAAAATGGCAGTAAAGCATGCAAAAATGTAAAAACATGCTTAGGCTTAGTTGTTCTATGGTAGGTCATAAAGGGTTAAGGAAAATTTAGTATTTCAATTAAGTGAAATACAACCACAGTTCAAAAAATGGTTTATATTAAAAAAAAAAAAACAATGCAAAACTGTCAAATCTCATTAGCCCGTATTATATCCAGAATTATATCCACCCTCCAGCTGTGGATTGTCATCCTATGGACGGAGGTTAAGTTATGCTCATCACCCACAAAATCACCATGGAAGCCTAAAGAGTGGGATTTATTGGGTCAGAGCCTATAGCACCAAAACTCAAGGGCTTTATCGTCAAGGAGCTCTTGGTTGCGAGAGCTGACCGACTTAAATGCAGGTTGAAGCTCCGCCATGCAAGAAGAAGCCACATGGTCTGATCCAGAGGAAGCAACTGGCTTGTTACCGGTGTGGCTCCTGGTGTAGATCGATCCCCAAGATCAGGTATTTATTTATGATGTTTATTTATGATGTTCATGATTATGTTTTAATGTTAATGTGGGGGGTGGAGGGGTATATGTGTGTTGTGTGAGTATAGTGAGGATGTGTGTGAAAATGACCAGATGTGTGTTTTTAACCATGAATGTGTGAGTTTTTCCATATTAAATGTTGATTTTGTTTTGTAAAGCACTTTGCGTTACTCATGTATAAAAAGTGCTGTATAAATAAAGTTTGATTTGATTCCTGCTTCGGTCCTGAAGCTGCATCCATGACGAGGGTCATGCCAGGGTCCAGATGTTGGACTGGCTTGTTTGCAGTCCAGGCCTCCCTCAAAACAATATTTGATGTCTTGGTGAATTAAATATTTTTTATTTTTATTTTGTTGTATCAAAGACTCCCAATAACCACTAATGAGATTCATTTTAAGAATTGGTTCGATTTGTTTTTTTTCTCTTTGCTTTTTCCTGAGTAGATCCAGTCGAGCAGCTCTACCCACAACCACAAAAGGTAGCGTTTACGTGTTCAGCGTTAATGAAAGAAAATGAAAAATGACAGTTTCCTCTTGTGTTAGCATAGACATTTACCTTTTGACCTGTCTTAAACGTTTTAATATGTTAACCCATAATGCAACTGTGGCTCTTTGACCTTGAGACTGTATGCGCTTGTTTTCTTTCCAATGCCGTTAATTTCACATACGTTCAAAGAAAAAATGCACGCTGCATGTTTATTAATTACATATCACTTTGTATATGTGGAGCTTTTATTAGATGGTTAAAAAAAGGATCATTTCTTTTTCTTTATGTCATATATGACACTAATTCAGATTGAACCCATCATTTGTGAACGTCTGTACATGTATAACAAGCGGGCTGACCAGGAATATAAGAGAGGATGCTCTTGTGAAGTTGTTTTCCTTCCTGAAACTCCGATCAGGAAAATACAATTTTTCTGATGCAGCCAATTGATAAAACGATCAGCTGACTTCCAGCTCTGATATCGTCTTCACGGACTGATTTCCCAGGAGGTCCGGGTCCGAGGTCCGGAGATCACCATTTCCATAGGTCGAGACTGAAGTGTCGCAAAGCCATATATCTAAATAATTAAAAAGGAAATGGTCATTACCACCAACGAGACATAATCTTGTATCACCAAGCATTATTCTGACACTCAGCATCTTTAAATATAGAAATTCAAGCTGAGTAGCTTCCAATTCCCCATCTTTGAACGGGACTGAGGCCCACGTGTTCCTCATCAGTGGTGGTCCGGGTTCTTCTGGGGGACCCCTGCAGTGCCGTACTCCAGCACCGCCCCCCAAAAACTGCAGGGTGGAGTCGGTGGTGGTGGTGGGATGATGCACAGCTCCCGCAATGTGCCCTTTAAATTCCAGTTTATTTCTTTTTTTTGCTCCCATTCATACATTTTTCAAATATCTCTTTCATTATGGATTAATCAGATTAATAAATAAAGGATGGATAAAAGGATGAGAAATGCATGTCCCAGCTTTGAACACTAGGAGCCAAAACCAGTGTATGAAAGGAAATTACAGACATTTGTGGTAATATCCATCCATCAGCTCATTCATCCATCCATCCATCCATCCATCCATCCATCCATCAGCTCATTCATCCATCCATCAGCTCATCCATCCATCCATCAGCTCATTCATCCATCCATCCATCCATCCATCTATCCATCAGCTCATTCATCTATCCATCTGCCCATCAACTCATTCATTCATCCATCCATCCATCCATCCATCCATCCATCCATCAGCTCATTCATCCATCCATCCATCCATCCATCCGCCCATCCATCCATCCATCCATCTATCCATCAGCTCATTCATCCATCCATCTGCCCATCAGCTCATTCATTCATCCATCCATCCATCCATCAGCTCATTCATCCATCCATCCATCCATCCATCCATCCATCCATCAGCTCCTTCATCCATCCATCCATCCATCAGCTCATCCATCCATCCATCAGCTCATTCATCCATCCATCCATCCATCAGCTCCTTCATCCATCCATCCATCCATCCGCCCATCCATCCATCCATCCGCTCATTCATTCATCCATCCATCATTCATCCATCCATCCATCCATCAGCCCATCCATCCATCACTCATCCATCCATCCGCTCATTCATCCATCCATCCATCCATCCATCCGCTCATTCATCCATCCATCCATCCATCACTCATCCATCCATCCATCAGCCCATCCATCAATCCATCCATCATTCATCCATCCATCCATCCATCAGCTCATCCATCCATCCATCCATCCGTAGCGCCCTCTTTAACCATCCTATGTTCTAAGGGCGCTCCCCAGGTTCACTAACCCCTTTAAATAACACTTCTTGGATAACTAAAAATAATAGGTGATATGGATGTTGATAAACACTATCAGATGCTTCTGTTTACACAAATTTATTAAAACACAAATAAATGAATATAACAAACCCAAAAATAATACTGTGGCAGGGTGGAGGAGCAAACACTCAGCCGATTGGGCACACCTGTGCCCAATCAACCTCTCCGTCCACTCCGTGCCAGGCTACATAAGAAGTGGCTGCACACCAGCAAGAGGTCTGCTGGGAGAAGCTTCTGCTGGTACACGTGTGGCGGTGTGATTGAATAAAGGAGTTCCTGCACTAAACCCTGTGTCCTCTGTCCTGTCAGTCGGCCCCAGTGGCAACGAGCTTGCTACAAATACTTTCTTAATAATATGCTTTTTTAGGAAAAACCACAGAAATAAACCAATGGATCAGTCCACTTCAATACCGTGTAAGCAGATTACAAAATTTTGGCTCACGTTAGAAATACCTTCAATAAACTGTCTAAACCTAAAGCCGGCACTATAGCTTTGTTAAAATAAAACCCATAATACCAAAAAAACAGTCACAAGTATTGGGTACCCAATTGCGCAACGTTGCAGGCCTGTTTCAGTCCTTAATTGAGCTGGGAGTCAGAAGCTCAAAATGGCGTCCATCCATCCATCCATCCATCCATCCATCCATCCATCCATCCATCCATCCATCCGCCCATCCATGCATCCTTCCATCCATCCATCAGCACAGCCATCCATCCATCCATCCATCCAAAATAAATATATTTTGATTCAGTTGTAAATAAACAATTGGTTCAGTCTCGTTGGCATCCTCTTTGTAAAGAGTGACATTCATTGAATTCCAGTTATTTGAGGACAGCGTTTGAAAACCATTTCATGCGGCTGAGAGACATATTATGTTCAAGTGCCAATAACTCCGTGTGTTTGTGAATTTGAGTGCCTCTGAATATCCGAGACACGAGCTCCGCGTCCTGGAGCGGCGAGGACACGAAGTTTCACCTGCCGGCGCCTCATCGCCTCACTGCAGCTCTGCAGAGCAGCACATTACCGTGTCGGCTTTCGCCTGTTATGCAAAAACAGGGGGGGGGGGCCTCTAATAACGTCTGCCTGGCAGAGGCGAGCAGAGGCAATAATGGAGAACACATTCAGACAAATAGCCAACACGAGGAGCAAAGTGACTGCAGAGTCTGACAGGAGTAATATTACAGCCATTTGGCTAATAGCCACCATCCTTGTTATGCAGACGTAGAACAAACACACCGAGACGAGACCAGGACACCCGAGTGCTTTATCCAGGTGGAGGTCTTCCCCTCAAAATCCATTTACCTGTCGGGAAATTAGAGAGCACACCTGTAATGTCATCCCCCTAAAGCTGGACTTCAGACTGTTGTGTTCTTGGACGAGTTGAGACACATGTCACATGCACAAATCTGCCAGCTGCACAATTACGGTGAATCATAAAACCTCCTTTCCATTCTGAATCTATTAGCACCTCTCAGTAAACTGATTTATCGCGCCAAGCAGCAGGTGATATGCTTTTTTTCTCCTCTCTTTCAAGTCGCTGCAGTCTCGGGGTGGCGGAGGGGGGAGTGGGGGGTACAGCAGTAAAATGGAGGTTATCTGGTCTTTTCCAGGTCTGAGAGGTAAATACGAACTCCTGTGAACAACGGGACATTATACACCGTGTAATTACTTATTGAAGCAACTCTGAGGTAAATTTCCAGTGCAGTGTGCGACTAACTGAGCACGCTCAGTATCTGGTCGTACCGGCGCCAGCCACAATGCCTCGTCACAGACTCTTTCTGTCCCTGTGATTTGCAGCCGTGTACTTTATAAGGGTCAACAGGAAAATCCCTGCACATCTGCAACACGAGCCTAACTAGTCCACCCTTTATTTTCATACACATTTTAGCTTTGCCAACTCTCTCTACTCTAAACTCTTTCCTGACAACTTGTAGGTATCTCCGTCCTGAAAGAGCCAAAAAGCTCCTCCAGAAAGATGCTTGTCCTTCATTTATAATCAGAAACTGCTACTAGTTACCCCTTTATCACCAGTTTTATCACATAGGCCGCCTGGACTTGTTATTTTTGCTGTAAAAAAGAGTCGGTTTGCCCGATTTTATTCAGAATAATCTTAGTTTTCAATATCTATGGTAATGTGAAGCAGAGATGGTAAAATCTCAGCGCAGCTGATTTTGCTGCCTGTTTTCAGAGAGCGGCACCTTGTTGCATTGTGCTACTGTAACACACCAAATATGAATGTCTTATCTTTTTTCAAAAACTAAATTTTTTAAACAGTTTCTGGAATCTAATTTACTTTCACACAAATGGTGACGGAGTTACAGCAGTTTAGAAAGTGCTGATAAATGAGGCGGTAAATACAGGGTTAAAGTACCGCTGGAGGTGCATGGACCTTGCAGCTTCTCCTTCTGTTGGCCGTGAAGGCTTTGTGTGTTTTAACACAATAGTTTATCTCATTGTGAGTTAAGGACAAAACCTTGGCTTGTTTGCTCACTCGTGGCATTTGATCACAAAAGGAAAATCTAGACTTTAGCTAAATCAAAAGGACTCGGATGCTGACCATGAAAAGCAGACATGACAAAGTCTGAAAGAAATCAATGACACCAATTCAGGCTGCACAAGAGAAAAAGAACTAACTTCCAGTAACTGAACAAAATAAATAAAAAACAACTTTTGCAAAGCAGTGAGGAAAGGCTGAGTCAACCTGGGTTGGTGTGCGGGAATAAAGACTTATTATGAATAAGGCCACGGTGCCTTATAACTCAGCCCGCAGTCAGATATTTAGAGGGAGTCATATTGAAACCGGTGACGTTTTTGATTGCTAAGCGTAATATTTACTGAGTAATATTTACGGAGCAGCGCCTTGGCGACCAGCTCTGCTTATTAGAGCAGATTTCTAAAATCAGTGGGCAGCAGCGACAGGAGGCGCGTTGGCAGCCGAGGCGCTAGGAAGTGGATGTGAAGGTAAATTCTGCCGTCATTGGGCTGTCAAGGGGAATGCAAATACTTTGCTACAGCCAGAAAAAGGTACAGACTGCAGATCCTCCGTCTAGGCGTTGGTGTGTGTCACGTCCACCTCTTTTTCCCTCCAAAGGACGTAAGGACAACTCAATTCCAATTTCCAACTCAAACTTTTATTTTTCTTTAGGTTGGTTGGTCACTTCATCACAATAGGTTGTACACCTTTAAAGACAGAAATAAAAGTTAACATCTTAAAAGGAATCAAATATCAAACATTTTAAATTAATCAATCTTTTAAGCCTTTTAAATTGAATAGATAAAAAGCTTATTTCATGAACTTTCCACATTTTTAGTAAAGCTTTAACATTCAACAGAATTGTAACATTTTCACCTTTGTATTATCCTTCTGTATTCTATACTTTTAATTTTTCAAACTCAAAATGAAATATTTTCTTACTGAAAAATGAAATATTGTCTTAGTGCAAACTCATTCAACACAAAACCAATGAAGTCAATACTGCAATACTTTCATTAACCAATCTACACAGCAGTTAAACATAAACTTGAGCATATTAGCATTTCACAAACTATGAAAGCAAATAAAACATTTCACCGACCATTGGCATCTTTGGACTGAATCGATGAGTGGACTTGACGTTTGTTTGTTTGACTAACGGAGCTTCCCCCAGTCTTTCTCAGGTTCTCAAAATCAGTGACAATGACTGATCAGGTGACCAGCAGCCTGCTACTGCTACTGGTGCACCCTGGGAAGTGTAGTTGGGATCCATTCCTGAGATTCAGCTCAACAGCGTGCATGTGAGCGGATTTATCACCCCACATTTCAGTCCTCTGAATGACTTCTTTACATCCATGACTCCAGTTTTTATCCTTAATCTCTTCATTCCTACCTCAACATGTGTATTCTTTTCGCTTCAATGCCGCCACATGAGCGTCCGTCTCTAAACTACGGACCAAATGAGAGAGTGCCAGTACTACTTTGAACTGCGAATCTCTTCACTCCTCGATCCCAGACCGGGCCTAATGAAAATGTAGTCAAACCAACATAAAAGGCTGCAAATGAACCAGCGCTGTACCCCGCTGCCTCAAAAAACAAACTGGAGCGATGAGATTAACGTTGAAGGAGCTGAAATGATTGGTGGGTTTTTTTTGTGCTGCTCGATTAATACTAAGGAGAAGAAACAGTAATCACATTATTTACACCATTCTTTGGAGAAAGTTACATAATTCTAAATATAAAAACCCATCGCAGTCAATGGCTACTTGGAGTCTGGAGCTTCTGATCACCAAATTTCCTCCCTGGAGAGGATTTGCCAGACCTTCTCTGCAGGTTTGCTTTGGATCATGAGCTTTTCCTCTCCTTTGTCATACTTTTCTGTTTTCTTGGTGTCATCGGTGCTTAGAACCGGATTCCAGATGATTGGAGGCTTTTTGAGAAGCTTCTGGTGCAATGTGATCCGGCTTTCCTGTCCTTGAATGTTACAGGGCCGCCGCAAGGGGTGTGCGAACCGTGCGACCACACAGGGCCTCGCGCCCCAAGGGGCCTCGCGCTATGGGCCGTTTTTGAAAATATATATATATATATATATATATTTTTTTTTTTCTTCGTTTTTTTTTCTTCCTTTTTTCCCTTATAAATATCAACAGTCACGTTCCATTACAGACCTAAATGTGTACTAGCCTGTGCATATCAATAAATATATGTGCAATGATGCGCGTGTTTGTTGTTCAATACAACTGATCAGACCAAGCGCAGACACAAGCTGCTCTGATCCAGACGGTGGAGTGTGGAACAAACTGTCACACAATGTCGAGAGAACGAGACAGATTCAGGAAATTTCCATCAGGGGACGAAAGAAGAAAAAAACTAAAGAAAATGGAAGAGTTTAATGCCTCTCTGAAAGGCTTGTTTGATAAATTTGTTAGAAAAATCACCAATCCGACCGGGCCTCAAGCAGCCGCGGGGCCCCGCGTCGAGGCAAGTCAAATGATGATGAGGCAGGGGAAGGTATCCAGTATTTTGCTAATTGGAGAGTTAAAATTGCGCATATAGACACCCGATCCGACCCGAAAAAAACAAAAATTTTGCACGCGTGAGCGTAGCTAGCGCGCGAGGACCCCCCCCGGCCATTTCGCACAGGGCCTCGCAAATCTCCCAGACGGCTCTTTTACCAGTTGTTTGGAAAAGAAGAGAGTTTATACCAAGATGGACAACCTTACTTCTTCTAGAGTATTCTTGACCTCTTGATGTTGTGACGAGGTTTTTCCTCACCGGGGGAAACATTCTGCGATCATCATCTTTGATTGTTTGCCATTCCAGATGGCAAAAGATGTTGAATTATGGTCAAAAAAGTAGATTTCTGGTTAAGGTTGATGATTGAGGGTGGATCGACCATCAAACAATCATCCAATTCTAATGCCAACGTCTAATCAATGTTGAATCAATGTATTCTGTTTGTTGCCGACCAGGCTTTAACATGGATTCAATATTTCTGCGTATTTCAACGTGGATTCACTCTTATTTTGCTAGCTGGAATGATCTTGCAGGAATCTGTTGATGTGGCCACATCTAAGGTTATTACTTTGTCTCTGATAGTTTTATGTTTGTTTCTTTTCTTTAAATCCTAGTGATCACCTTCTTCTTGGACCTCATATTAGTAGCACCCATCAAACTCCTACCAAATATCCATCCAACACCTGATATGAACTCCAGACTGTTTATTTGCTGCATTCGTCTTGAAGTGACGAGGGAGTTGACTAAACCGGGCTAATTAACATCTCATCAGTCTGTTGTGCAAATAATTTTGAGCCTCGGGAACAAGGAGGTGCTTTGCTTAAAATGGCTGTAATTCCTGAAAGGTAAATGCCTTTTTTCTTCTTTTCATTTGTGAAACCTCAGAAATGCTTGAAGTGTTTAACATCACACCCATTGTGGTGGTGTATAAAGTACAAAGTCATAAACAGGGCCTCCTTCCATCTTCTGTTGAGACATCTGTCCGCCAAGTTAGACGGTACAACTTTACAAAACTTACAAACTTCCCGACAGAGTGAACAAACTGAGGTGAAATCACCTTCAATTATTTGTAAGTGTTTGAGAAGTGTTTCTCAAATGTTCTGCTGGCCCCCTACCACCCCCCCACCACCACTCCATGACCTTGAATAGGATGAAGAGGATACAAAATGGATAGGAGCTGAATGAAGGGTGGATCTGGCTGAGAACTCAAGTGTGCAACACACAGCTACGCGGTGGTGAATTATTCAATCTCCATCTGGATTAAAACTCCACTTTAATCCGTCAGACTGTGATGGAGGCACAGGGTGTCGAACACAAGTGATTTTCCTCTTCCTCCTCCTTTTCCAAGGTCATCTATTTCCAAACCCCACACTGGTAGCTAATGAGCATCCCACCCACCTCCCACTGTCCATCTGGAAGGTCAGCAGAGTGGGTCGGACTGTCAGCTCCTCACCTGCCGAGGTCAGGGGAAAGATGATGCACGACCACTGCTGGTTATAGATCACAAATGTTCATTAACCAGTTACCTTCTGACTTTTGAATAAATCATGGAAAACAGGGAGGAAAACATTTTTGAGCGAAGGAGACGAGGCATCGAGGGAAGGTAGAAGGAAAGAGGGAGTCCCAAGGCGCTCGAGCCGAGGCAAAGGAAAAACGAGGAGGACTTTGTGTAGTCAATCAAAGAAGAAAAATGGAGTGAAATGGATGGAGAAAAGCAGGGATGGATGAGATAAGCCGGTCCACGTGGGGTCAGGGGGAGAGCAGGAGCGAGGAAGAGGATGGGTTGACGGAGGAGGCATTGTACTGTGGGATATCATCCGTCAGAATCGCCCTCTCCTCCCGCCGAGTGATTGATACGAGAGCTTCCTCCGGTCTCCCTGAGGGAAGCCCCCTCCCACCTCCATCCATTCATCCATCCGTCCATCCCTCCCTCCTTACGGTTCTTCATCCCTCCTCTGTTTTCTCTCCTCAGCGGGCTCCTCGGTGGCCTGCCCCGGGGCAGACAGTGATGGAGAGAGGCCACGGACGGCAGACGCAAGAGAGGAGGAAGGACGAGGAGGGGAAGTACTGTCCAAAATGCAGAATTATGCAACATCTGCTGGCATCCATCCATCCATCCATCCATCCATCTATCCATCCATCCATCCATCCATCCACCCATCCATCCATCCTTCCATCCATCCATCCATCCATCCATGCACCCACCCACCCACTCGCTCCGTTACAACCTCACCTCTTTCCTGTAATATCAACAAAGATCAACGAAGAGTTCTGTGCTCACAAACACTTAGACTTAATTATTACAGCTGGGGGTAAACGATTATTTTTAAAACAATTTTTTTTCTGTTGTTCATTTAATAAAAAAACATTATTTATCAAATAAATATAAAAAATCCTTGATAATATAATTTATTAAAACAGAGTTTTGTACAGCAAAATAAATATATAATACAATTATACAAAGTAAAAAGGCCAGCCTGTTTACTTCAACAGTCAAACAAAAATCTCTTCTGTACAAAATTACAAGAGATTAAAAAGATGCAGTGCAATGCAATAAAATAACACTTTAAAAGTAACATATTTGGATAAAAAAAGGGCACTGTTTCACACTAAATTACATATTTTTATTACATAATAAAAAGGTCTAACCACATGCGTCATCAAAAGGCAATTACGTAAAATAGGAACCTTTCTATGGAGATGGAACAAAAAAAAACAAAAAAAAAACTGTTGTTTTCGTTAGGAATCATTTTCCAGTGGCACTTTAGCTTCTGCTAAGCGATTATAAAAAAAAAAAAAAAAAAAAAAAGTTTTTCATGCCGGTAAACAGAGTTATGACCAGAAAATATCTAATGTAGGAGCCGATGCTAATGATTATTTTATAATGTGACGTTCGTTTTTGCAATGATTATTGTCCCGTCCACGAGAGACGGAGGGGGGCTCCGCTTTAGATGCTTCAACATCGATGTTGTGCTGGTCTGGTATCAAATGGCTTTTGGGACTAAATTTAAAGTATTCACATACCTTTGATCTTTTGATGACTTAGAGCTGTTTTTTGCAGACTTTGTTGGGCTGTGAGGTGGTCGCAGTTTTGGTCTCCGTTCTGCAAAGTGGTAACCGTTTGTTTTGGGTGACCCACGTGTGTGTGGAGATGCGTCCATGACAAAATATGATGTGATATGATATATATAATACATCGCTACGTGATAATAAGTGACTTTATGGTAGAAATGGTATAGTCTTCATTTATTTGTTGGACGGTATATTCACCTCTTTTGGCGCTTTTCCACTAGTACCTACTCAGCCCGACTTGACTTGCCTAGCCTTTTCCAGTAGGGCTCTGACGTGCCGAGCAGATACTTTTTCTGTATCTATCTAAGCGTCTTTGAGATCTCTTAAAAGCCCTATATAAATAACATTGATTATTATTATTCTGCGGAGGTTCTAAGCTTGCTAAGTACTGCTTTTCTTAATTAGGGCCCGAGCACTGACAGTGTCAAGGCCGTATTGTATCTGTAGGAATTTTTTTTTTTCTTGTTCTTGTTATTTTTAATTATTCCGACAAAATGAGGGCCTTTTTGCCCCCCTAAACGTGCCCCAAAAGTCACCAAATTTTGCACGCAAGCCAGGCCTGGCGGAAAATGTTATATTTAATTGTTTGCATTAATGGGCGTGGCCCAATGGCTCAACAGCCCCCTAGAAAACTTTGTGCCTCAAGCCCCACAATACGGTTTGACGTACATGCACGAAAATCAGTACACACCTGTATCATGTCACAACTTAAAGAAAAGTCTCTTGGCGCCATGGCCGAGACCAAACAGGAAGTCGGGCATTTTGAATATATCGTGTAATTTTGGCGAAATTTATGCTATTCCTTCGGCCGAACCGTAACATGCACCCAGGTGTGTTATACATCAAAATGTGCGTCTCGATCTTGCGAGACATTTTCTCAGTCAAAAGCGTTACCGTGGCAACGATAGACGCCAAAAAGCGCGCCCCCCCCCCTTCATCTGATTGGTCCATATTTGATATTTGATAGTTCCTATTTTCTGCTATAACATTTGAATGGTTTGACATAGAGAGTCGTGGGTGGTGTCATCAGACTCGGTTTTGACTCCTTCGCCTTAATTGGTGCAAATTAGCTTCGCCTCTTCTTCTGATTGGTCGATATGTGATAGTTCCTATTTTCTGCAATAACCTTTGAATGGTTTGACATAAAGACTCGTGGGTGGTGTCACCGGACTTCATTTTGAGTCCTTGACTTTTATTGGTGAAAATTGCATGCGCAAGGACTTGCAGTTATAATTTATTTTTGAATCTAGCTTTATTGTTTATGATGGTTAAATGTGGTGGAGGCTTATTCCAATAGTTTTTTAGTCTTTTTATTTTTACAGCGAGAAAGATTTGCATATAAATCTGACTCTCAGGATGCATCAAGACACATACGTAATGATTAAGCATATAAAAACTTAAACATTCATTGCCAGACATCAGTCTCTAATGCCCATTACTCATGCAGGTCAGCCTCATAATTGCACGCCTCTAAGTGCGACTCTTCCTTTGCAGGACAGGGTTCAAGTGCGGGTTACGTTTTAGCAGCAGCAACCATTTTTACTTCTGAGGGAATCTGTACAAACCCATCGGGGTCAAGTTTGTCGGGCGCCGTTAGCGCTGCCAACCAGGGCTTTGCTGCCACTTCACTGTCATGAAAAGAGGAGCTTTTGTTCGCCATTTTGGTGGAAGGGATGAAAGAAGGAAAAAAAAAGGCACACGACTGCAGGCGATGTGTGAAATGTTAAAATGGAGATTAGCCCGACCACCACAGATGTCGCTTATTATGATTAAACGTCATGCCTTGCATTTGAATGGGAACACTTGTGGCTGCGAGCGCTCTGATAAGGTCCTGGTTTAATTCACACATATGCAACACTGAAAGATGAAGAAACGACGTGCTTTTAAAAGCGAGGAGCTGCTTGTTCTGATATTTGTCCACACTGCCTCAGTGTCCAATGACATCAAGCAGCAACAACAGAAATGCAGCAGAAAAATCAAACCAAACCCTTCCGGGGGCTTTAAACATCCCGAAGCTCTTAGATGAATGATTCAGGAATGAAACACACAACGGATACGCTTCAATCGTGTTATGTGTGTCCGTGGTTCAGAGGGACAGTGGATCAACCAGTAATACAAACAACAACATGTATTTCAATTTTTATTTTCTTGAGGGAAAAATTGATCTTTTTTTAATATACATACATAAGCATAATATGAAAGCCTTGAAAAAACTAGTTTGATAATACATTCAGCATTTGGGAGATTACGGAGCAATGCTCAGTGATGTTTTCTGAATAATCAAACACTGTGGGAAGCTCAGTTTCTGGTTGTCCATTAAAGGGCCAGCATCACAATAATCCCTCTGTCCAATACAATCTATCTATCTATCTATCTATCTATCTATCTATCTATCTATCTATCTATCTATCTATCTATCTATCTATCTATCTATCTATCTATCTATCTATCTATCTATCTATCTATCTATCTATCTATCTATCTATCTATCTATCTATCTATCTACCTATCTATCTATCTATCTATCTATCTATCTATCTATCTATCTATCTATCTATCTATCTATCTATCTATCTAATAACTTCCTTCTTCTTCTGTTTGTCACGGTTTGGTCAGCTCCTGTTTCATTTTGAAACCCGTGCCTGTGTTTCAGTTCCGTCTTGACTTCCCTTGTTTCCATCTGCCCTAATTGTCTGCACCTGTGTCTCATCAAATCTTCTGTGTATATCTGGCATGGATGTATTATATTAACTGGATACCGGACAGGAAAATAGCCGTGGAAGTTGCTCACCTGGCGCATACGCCGAAAAAGTTCCCTACTTCCGGGTTTACTTCTGCGTTATGGGGCCCATAGAGCATGCGCAGTTGAGTCACCTCCCATGATGCTCTGGGGTCTCCCATCATGCCCCGGGGCAATGAGAACGAGTATTAATATAATATGTATTAATATAATATATTAATTAATGTATATTATTACATATATTATTAATGTATTAATATAATATAATTATATAATATATATTAATATAATACATACACGAAGTGCACGGACACAGTCGTGACGTCAGCAGTGACGTCACGCCCAGAAAGAGACTTTTTTTTTTACTTTTCTGGCCGTTAGAAAACATTTTTGACGGATATAAAGTCCATGACTAGTAATTAACGGTGATACAGCTGGAGGTGTCCTGTGAACAGTTTTAGAGGCTTCTCTTTTACTATTGCGGTCTATGGGAAAAAAGCTTTTTGGGCCCCATGGGATTTTTTGTTGCAGTACCGCGGTTGGCCACTGGGAAAAATCGGCATGCCTTCTGAGTGCGAGACCGGGGGCCTGATATCTGGTCTTTTTCTGTCCAGACAAGTGTTTTCAGTCTACACGTGTATCTATAAGGCACTCTGCTCTTAATTACTGTATATAAAGTATAGGTTTAATTTTTTTTATTCAACTCTGTCTTTTACAGCTTTGAAGATGCCTTGGATTGCATCATCACTTCCTCGTGAGAGTGATAAAGGCCTGTGTTGGAGGAAGCGGCAGAGCTCCACCGGCTCACCCTTTCTACATTGTCTGCTTATTTCTTTATCTTTATTCATGCACCACCTCCCACCAGCTGCCCGCCAAACAGTCGTCCAAATGCCACGTACAAAAACGTCAGTGGAGCTTCTCAGCCGTCCATCGCTCCACCACGGAGGGGGGAAGTGACTGCTTGTTCAAGAGGAAGGCGTAAAAGAAAAACCAGCGAGTCAGAGGCTAATATTTCTTTCATTTTTCATGTCATTTGATCCTGCCAGAAAGGGCCGCAGCGAACCACCTCCGTTGACTGACATCTGGATGACTTTCATGAGCGGGGAATTGCTTCAGCCGTTTCCCCTTCACATCCACGTGGAACAGACTGTACAGTCGAGACGAACCTGCAGCGGAAACGAGCAGCACAAAACAGGCCCGTTTTTGTTTTCTTCATAGAGACTGACATGAATTAAGAAATAATCAAGTACATGCTCAGTTTTCACCTTCTTATTCAGGTTTAAAAGGAAACACCCTCGGAAAAATTATACCTGCTCAAATTCAGGAAGTCTGGGGAAAATCATTTAGATTTTATTCATTCTTCAATACTGTATTTGACCCGGTCTTTTGTACGTTTTGACCGTATAGAAACGTAATCCTCCTCAGTTGTGTGAAATAAGACCTGGAAACAGGTATTGTTGCATAGAATTGTCAAATTGTTACAGATTACTTTTTTAATACTGTATTTGACCCGGTCTTTGTACGTTTTGACCGTATAGAAACGTAATTCTTGCCATTGTAAGAATGACATGTGAACCTGCTGTACTCTACTGCCCTTACTTTTTAACAACTTGTGTTTTTTATTATTTTACCTCTTTTCTTATCGTTTTATCTCATTTTATTTGTTATTTATTGTTTAATTGTGTCTTGCCACTTTTAATGTGGATGTAAAGCACTTTGAATTACCTTGTGTGGAATTGTGCCATACAAATAAACTTTCCTTGACTTTTCTTGAAGGGTTTCTATTCATCCACTTGTGGCCAAGCTAGCTGAGCATTGATAAACTGGAGGCAGTGTTAGCTTTTTAAAATGGCAAGATAGATTCATTATTTCTTAGCTGCAAGAATTGCCATCCAGGAGAAAAAGAAGAAAAAAATCTAATCAATCACTAACTAAACTTAAACTGCAACTTCACTTCAATGATTAAACTGAATTCATAAAAATCTCACATATTCAGGTATGTAACTACCTGGACTAGTCCATTACTCAAAAAAATAAAAAAATAAACTATTCAAAATACATTCTGTTTATAATTCATTACATCTATTTAACATCTTGCTACAAAACATTTCTATCAAAAGACATTTATTTCATTCTACAACACCATAAAAATCCATAAATATTCACCTTCCAAACACGGCTCTGATCCCACACACATAATCCCATCTCCATTATGACATATACTGTACACACTCAATCATCGAGCACATCCCAACACCTTCCCCCTCTCCAATTCAAGATTCTTTGTCATGGTTCATATTTCATAACGAAGTTAGAGGTGCTACATCGCAGGTGACAGTGAGAGGTTGGAAATAGTGGTGAAGACCTGTGCAAGCTGGCGTTCAGTACTGTCCCCGGTACTCCATCTGGTCCAGGGGCTTTCCTGGGGTTGAGTTTGCATCTTCCAACCACAAGCCCGGCTGTGGAGTGAAAGAGGCTGAGGAAAAGTCTCTTCTTTCCAGTCTTAAAGAGATTATTCCATTAATCAACTATTTTCTGAGTCAGACATTAAGACATGGAAAACAAAATACATTAATTATCCAGTAATCCCCAAGACTAAAGAAGTCCATTTCAAAATTCTAAACAATATTTATCCATCCAATGAACAGCTGAGGAAGAGATTTGGTATTGACCACAATAACTGCAGCTTCTGGGATTCTGAAATTGAAACTACTGATCATGTGTTTTTTGATGCCTGTACTCTGTAACATTCTGGGAGGATCTGCAAGACTGGCTGTCAACAAAAATCCAACCACTCAATCCTCTCACAAGAGAGAACATAGTGTTCGGTATTAACATGAAGGACAATAAGTGGGACCTGATATTGAACAATCTAATTCTTCATCCACACATCTAAATGGAGGAAAATGAAACCCCTCTTCTCTGTGTTTAAAAAAGACCTTGCGGACAATCATCTCAATGCTTTGAATATAATGAGGAAAACAACTGCATTGTCCATCCTCAGAGGATATGAAGAACTGAAAATATTTGAGGACCCCTAATGTGATATTGTTTCTTATCATTTATTTATTTTATGTCTGCATTTATTTTATTTATTTACTTATTTATGTTAATTATAATTTTCATTATTTTGTTTATCTTCTATGTGCCTTGTGTAATTAAGTTAATTGGTTTCTATGCCTATGTAATTGTATGTAAGCAATACATTTTCAATAATAATAAAAAAAAAAAAGATTTAAGATTTCTCCACCATGTTTTTCAAAGTGAATTTCCCAGCATTCCCTTGTGTTCCACACATCAGCCCAACCGTCCTACAAAAACATTCATAATTTTTGTTGTCAAGTCTTCATTCATCTGCAGCCGTGCTTGGAGTTGATCATGATTCACAACAAGTTTCAGCTGCTTCACATTCAATATAAAATATTTCTGTCATCTGTTTGCGTCAGGGTTGTGAGGACTGACAGAAGACTGCACTTGACAACAAAACATCAAGGAAAATGGTGCTTCAGAAAAGGTCAGAATTAACTGCATAAGTTAAGCTACTTTATATCATATATATATATATATATATATATATATATATATTTCGTAAGACTGTAATAGAAACACATTTTCTATATCAGACAAGAACCAGAGTGGAGTAACTTGCTCCGTTGGGAATGACGCAGGAGTTGACCTGGAATAACATCCTCAAGGTTTGAATCTACAGCTCCTCCGTAAAATAACGGATAGCTACTGACGTCAGACGAGTGGGAAACCAGCCTGCAGACGTCTGTCCATTTCAGGTAAAAGTTAGGGGCAGAGTGCTTTTATTTATAGAAACAAACATTTCAAAGAGGAAAGTTTATGTGATGAATCAGTCCAAGGACTCAAAAGGAAATGGAGTAGTTTTGTTATGTCATCATGTTATTCAAGACTTCATCCAAACCATTTTTTTTTAATGTTTTTTGATATTGAAAACTCCTGAGTATTGTCAGTTCAAAGAAAAATAAAAAGGTAACTCGAACAAATATGGACTGAAAGAAGGAGGCAATGGTAGGAAATTAAATGGAGAACATGAAGGAAAAATGTATAAATGAGGAAAATTAAATAGTTAAAAAAAGGAGAGAATGACCAGAAGGAAAAGTACGGAAGAGTATTAGGGCCAGGTAGGAGAAAAATAAAAATAATATTTTAGGAGGAGGAAGATTTTTCATTATGCACTTCGAGAAAAAAGTCGAAATGTCGAGAAAAAAGTCAAAATTTCGAGAAAAAAAGTCAAATTGTCGAGAATAATGTTGAAGTACAATTTCGAGAAAAAATGTTGATAAAAAAGTCAAAATTTCGTGAATAAAGTTGAAATGTTGAGAAAAAAGGCAGAATTTTGACTTTATTCTTGAAATTGTATTTCAACATTATTCCCGACATTTCGACTTTTTTCTCAAAATTGTGTTTCAACATTAATCTCAACATTTCAACTTTTTTCTTGAAGTGCACGATAAAAAAAAATCTTCCCCTCTCAAATATTTTTTCTCCTGCCTGGCCCTAATACTCTTCCGTAGAAAAGAGACATAGGACAAGAGAAAAAAAGGGTAGGAATGTAGGAGACGAGAGAAAACATGACCAACCCTAACCCCGTTAAATCCTTTTAGGAGTTAAAATGAAAGTGAAACCAGAGTATAAAAAGAGTTTAAGACTAACTAAAGTAGGATTTAATCATACAGACAGGTAGGCACGTGGAAGCTGCCGACCAAGACATGTGGACTGAACCAGCCGATGAGCCGGTACAAGCAGAGAGAGCAGGTGAAACAGATGAAGGTGACGAGGCACAGGTGCAGTCGTTATGTGGAGAACTGAGGAATGCTGGGAGTTGTAGTGTGGTAGTGTTGGAGGAGCAGAGGAAAAGTTAGAGAAAGCATAAAAAGGGAGGTAGTCAATGTGGAGAAAAAACATGAAAATAAACTCGGGGGGGGGGATAAAAGACAGATGAGAATAGACAAGATGGTGATATGGTGATAAATAAGGAAAAAAGAGAGTCATGCAGGAAAGTTAATGTTAAATTAATATGCAAGAAATAAAGAGGACAAAACATTGGATAAATACAAAAGAAAAAGAAACCCAACAGATGTAAAGACAGAGGGAAGGAGGAAGTGTCACAAAGGGAACGATGGAAAGAGACTCCAAAGTGAGGAAAAAAGAAAAAAAAGGCCTGAAAGTGAAGAGCAGTGGTGAACGTCAGGAGGAAACGGAGAGAAGAGCGCAAACGGCTTTAATAAACCAAAAGAAGATGAGAAATGGGGTAAAGTGATGAAACCTTTGGGGAAAAGGAGGCAGAGAAAAGCAACCTGCTGCAACTGTGTCACACTCCTCAAAACAAGCTGTGATAATATATCCAGCTGTTGTTCACAGAAATATCGTGCGCCAATGAATTTAATCATTTTGCCCCAGATATCAATTTACTGCTGTAATGCGATGCAACAGCGCTGTTCGCAGTCATGAACGCCTTCCGTGGAGTTTGTTTGATGCTCCACGCAGGGTTTGTTTTCACCTAAATGTGACTGGTGGTGTCTCGCTGCAGGACACAGCCCAAGCTCCAGGTTCCACCGGCGGTTTCCTGAAGAGGAATAACCCTGGATTCACACTGAAAGCGCCACGGGCGTCATAGGCGTCCGGCTGCCATTCATTTTCTATGAAGGCGTGCTGCAAGAGGTGTCGGAGGCCATGGAGGCGTTGGAGGCGTTGGAGACATCCAGAACGTCAATTTGAAGTTGAAAAATCTCAACTTTATGCAAATGAGCAGCGGCGACGCCGAGGCAGCGTCCAATCACAGACCGGGATTCCCGAAGCGAGAACCCTCAATGCAGATTGTACTTTCATGTACACACACACGTACACTCATTCACATGCACACATGAGCATAGCTGTGCACTAACAAACTTATTTTATCAGGGATTAATATATTTCATCCAGCAAACTGACATTTTTGCTGATTTACAGTAACTGCCGTTTTTACCTGAACTGCTCATGTGACACACGTACTGATGGTTGAGGGGCTGGATGGTCCGAACGATTTCATTTGCTACATCGATCCAACGCAAAATAATTAAAACCCGTGCTTATTAATCAAAAAACACAGTTTAAACATTATGACCTGAGTCGCTCCGACCCGGTGTGTCAGTGTTCACCGCAGACAGACTGCAGCTTCACCGGGACCAGCGGCTCACCGGCCGTTGCTGTTGATCCAGGACCAACCTGGTTAATGAGCATCAAACTCACTCATCTATGCAGAAATAACACCGAAATATAAAGAAGGCTTCCCAAAGTGTGATCCATGGTGAAGGAAACTGAAGATGTGCACGCTATATATGTATATGTAGGCTATATGCACTTTGTCGCCTCCAGTTCTGCAGCGCAGCTTGAATTGTACTGATCTTAGTTGGTCTTTACAAATGCAAGTCAGACTTTTTAGCAAGGCCGAACTCAATAAAAGAAGACTTTCGAGCATATTTAATGAGCTCCAGTGAATGGAAGGACTTGCAGAGCAAGTTTAAAGTACAGAATTGAAAATGGTTTTGGTTGACATCCTGCTGACTCTCTGTTCCTTGTGGAGAAACTGATTCAGCTCATTTCCATTAACTAGTTCACTTGGAAAAAAATAAAAAAGCTCTGTTTTTCTCGATCATTTTTTTCCTATTTTCTGTGGTAATTTTGTCCGGCTGGTTTTTCGGTGTAACTATTTTCAGTTTTTTGTGGTCATTTTGCCCAGCCTGTTTTTCGGTGTAATCATTTTCAGTGTTTTTGTGGTATTTTCCATTTTATGTGGTAATTTTGTCCGGCCCATTTTTCTGTGTAATTACTTTCAGTTTTTAGTCGTGTTTTTTATTTTATGTGATAATTTTGTCCTGCCAGTCTTTCTGTGTAATTGTTTTCAGTTTAAATGTCTTAATTCCTTAATTCTTTTAATTGAAAACTTGATTTAAAGGAAGCAAACATGAACGATTTGTTTAGTTTAATCAAGTTTTACTTTGATCTGGGTTTAAGACACTGGGAGATAGTCCTGTAAGCGATATAGATAGTATTGACATTAGTTTGTCAACTTTACGCAGACAACTGTTGACTTTGCGGTTGTTCAGACGAAAAGCCCAAATCTCCTCTACATAGCAATGTTTCTCCAGGAGCAGTTGGACAGGTATGGCTCCATGGATACACGATGATGCATATGAAATGCATTCAGGCAGCTTTGTGGCCCAAGAGACGATCACTGCTGAAAATATTGGATCCACGGTGTGCAGATGAGGAGACGGAATCGCCTTCGGTGGCATGTGGGTGGAAAAAATTACCTCGAAAAACAGAAACAATTATTCCCTAAAAGCAGGGTGGAGGAAATAAATTACCGCGAAAAACAGAAAAGATTATACCTAAAACAGGCTGGACAAAATTACCACAAAAAACAGAAACAATTATTCTTAAATAATTCCGCCCTGCTTTTAAGAATAAAGCAGAGCGGAAAAAATGATCCCAAAAAACAGAAACAATTATCCCGAAAAACAGGGCCAAAAAAATAAAAAATGCCACGAAAAACCCCAAAAAATTATCCCGAAAAACAAAGTTCTTTTTTTTCTTCAAATGAATGCAATACGCTTCCGTAAATCAAAACTTAATTCTTAAAATAAATATATATTTCCTGACTCTTTTACTGGTAAGATTTTTGACTTTTAGAGTGAAATGTAGCAGCGTTACGAATGTAAATAGGCCAAAATTTGAAAATGTACATAACTGTGCAACATGAGACCAATTATCACCTCTGAGACAAACAAGTAGTCTGAGACAATTATTTTTCTTTGACTGGATGTATTTTATTGTAAAGCTATGAGGAAGGAGTAATTACAAGATATTGTTTCTTTGATTCACTCAGCAAAAATAAAAGACCACATTTTTTAAAATTCAAACATGCAGATGCTGAAAAGAGAACAGATGAGGCTCAAGTGAACACATCACCCAACATCCTCCAAAATTAAAGGTAATTAAAACAAAATAAAAGAGAGAAAAAGTCAACTTACGTATAGCGTGGGCCTGGACAAACATGGGAAAAAGAAGAGTGGTGTCTTGGGTGTGTGACTGGAGGCGGCACTCGGCCGTCCTCCGCTCTGAGCCTGACTCTTCAGTCCTACGTTGAATAGAGCCTACGATACTTCAGACGATATAATCCTACAGGTTCAGGGTCAGACTTCTTTTGAGTTTTTTGAATATATATAGTTTCATCTTCATCTTTTAAAAACCTACACTTGCATGTACATAAAACTGTACGAAAAACAAGGCATCACTAGCATTTTTCCTATATAAATATAACCAACCAACATTTAGGCTACAAAGGTGGACTTCCTGTAAAGACGAAAGTGATTCGACAGCTCTATCCCACTGTTTTTCTTTTTCTGATCTAAAAAAAATGTTTAAAAAAAAAACATTTCTCCATCTTTGATGTAGGTAAACTCGTTGATTTCTTTTTACATCTGCTGTAGCTAAAGATCACAGATCACTTAAATATTTCTCACAACCAGTTGCCAGATTACGTAACGTTTAGAGAAAATCAAAGCGTGAGAACCAACCCGTGCACGTTTCACTTTTGTACCAAAAGAACGATTTAACAGCTGTGTTTAGATAATAAGCCTTTAATAAGATGCTATCGGAGAAATCTAATGATTACAAACTGATCAACTTCTACTCCAAAGGTCAATTTCAAACAAATATCCTTGAGCTCAGAAAGCAACATTACAAATATATAAAGGATTATTATTTAGAGATTTCAATTCTTTCATTGTTTTTTTTTTTTAAGATCTGAATGTGACGGATTTATCACATTTTTCTACAGTATTTAAATTAATTTCTCTTTATGAAAAAGAAATAATACCTGTGAAAACCCTTGGGATGATTTAGTTTGCTTCAGCAAGGGCTCAAAGGTAATAATCCACTCTGAGGAAAGCGCTTAAATCGTACAAAACGAATCATTGACGGCATCTCATCCATGTGAGTATCAGTGTTTAGTTTATGTGGGACATTTAAGGCAAACTGTCTCGAGCCCACGCCACGTCAAGTCGCGTCGTAGCGTGTTGTAGCGCGTCATAGCGCGTCATAGCGCGTCATAGCGCGTCATAGCGCGTCGTAACGCGCCGTAGCGCGCCGTAGCGCGTGATAGCGCGGCTCCTGGAGTCTTGAGTCCTGTCCTTTTGGGTTTCTGGATCAACGTCTGTTGTTTTTTTTTTTTTTTCTCATGATGGAGTAAAGAAACAGAAAATACAGATTCTAGCGCATCTGGTTAGAGAGAAATAAAAAAACTGAAAAAGAAAAAAAATGAAAACATAAACAACACTGCGTCTGATTTAAAAAAAAACAACAAAAAAAACAACCCAGCAACGACCACTTATATTCATACAGTATGTCTATAGCAGTGTCGGTTCCATAACATTGATAAAAACAACTCCAACAACAACAAAAATGTCTAATATTTATAAAGTTGCCTTGTTTCATGCTCAGCTGGCGCCTCGTCTTCGGAGACTCCGGCCTCGGTATAATACACAACCAGAACCAGCGACCCGCTCTGGCCGTCTGCACCAGGTTTTTGAAGCAGAGCGCGACTCTCGCCATCGGGGCATCGCTCTGATTTTGCTTTACATTTATGCAAAAATGAGGTTTCAGTCACAGAATCAACATACATAGTAATAACTGAATATGCTGCACGGGGGGACGGGTTCTGGACTTTGCACGTTAATCACCTGCACTACTTCATATATCACCTGTACAACAGTATCTATCGCAAATATTAAACTTGCAGCCAAGGAAAGAAGTTTGTTCTTTCGTCTTTAACAGTAACGTTAAATTAGTCAAGAAGAATTTAATAAAATGTTTGCGTGGGAGAAAAAGAAACTGCTTCTCCTGCATAATTTTATAATTTAAATTTACGTGTCAATACACTCAACCTCTAATATGTACATCCGTTTGGAAATTCAAGTTGCTGGAGAATCTAAGTTGTCTGAACCAAGCAGTCACAGTGGAGGATCGTATCCTGCGATACATCATTTGAGATTTTCACGCAATCAGCCCCCGACGGGGGGTGTTTAAAATACTGAGGGTTGTTCGACTACACGCATCATACATAAAAAGTTATAAACTGTGACATAATCACAAGCACTGGTGTGCGGCCACTTTTGAGCCCAAACTACCAAAATGTGTTCAGTAATCATTAAAAAAACTACTGTTGGTCGTACACGCATGTTTAATTTGCCTAGAGAGATGCATTCGAACCATCAAATTTCGGCCTAATCTGGTCTACTCTCTGAATTGATGTGGCCCAAAGTTCATGGGCCAAACTTGGGTTTTAGTTTGTTCCGTCACTGGATCTGGTGTGGTTGAAAGGTCCGAAGAAAACTGTAGAGAAATGGGACAAATTTGGGCCAAATATTATTTGCTAACTGGGTAGCATTTACAAAATTTCCTGCTTCACAAGATTATTGAATCTTTCTTCTCGGTTTCAAGTCAGAAAGACAGTTTGACGAAGTTGACGTTGAGCAGGAAGATTTCTGGTTTGTAACTCCAGATTTTTCATGGGAAACATCAATGATTCGTACGTCTTTATGGTCAATAGCAGTTTTTGTCCTTTTCAACGAATGGGAAGCTGTTTGTAATGTTTTCATTTTTAGTTCCATTTTTGCTCAAGAACAGGACATATCAAGAACCCTAAAGTAGATATTTTATGTTATTTGGGATTTTGGCTCAAAGATATAAAAAAAAAACATAGCTGAGTGACTTGACAGATGTGTCATTATTTCCCTTCATTCACCGGCTGCTATATCTTTTATTTTTGTGACTGAAACGTCATTATCGGTGCAAACACCCCCCAAAAATACATAACAGTGATTCCACAAGAGGTATAAATTTGGGTCCGGAGAGAAAAGGATGAATTCAACTGAGTGGTGATTCACAGTTCTGTCCCGCCAGACTTGGCGGTGGCAGACTGAGGAGAGGGAAGTGCTGAACACAGTGAAACCGCTGCAAAGGTGCACAGATTCAGAAATACCACACAACGTTCACAAACAGACCACAGAAATGAACATTTGAACACAAAGAGTCCAGATACAGGCTGCACATCCAATCATACTCCCTTAAATGTTCTCTTGTAGAACAAATTGTCTACATAAATGTAAAATAAACCTAATATTTGGGGGGATTTCTAGACTTAAATAAAGCTGTTGCACAAAAGATGTCAGTTGCTTTAAATAGATTATAATCCAGATGCAGTTCTGGATTTGTTTTATAAAAATTTAGAGGAAAAAAGACACTTAAAGCTGCACTGATTTGTTTTTACTTCTCAAACCAATTGGTGAACCAGAAGAAGCAAAGAACCTCATTTGTAACATCCTCACTGAAGCAGCAGACGGCTGAATGGGCCAAACATCATCTCATTTACAAAAAAAAAAAAGGCTCCGCTTGCAGCTGCAATGGTCATTTGTAGTTAAAACGGTCATTTGTGCAACAGTTCGTACGAGAAGAAGTGGGTAATTGCACCTTTTAAGAACCTGACACATCTCCGATGCAGCCTGTATTTCCAGAAACAGGACTTTTCCGGTCCTACATAAAACATGCTGGTCAGTAGTAAACCCATGTTTTCCTCAAAATAAACCAGAGCATTTCCTGCAGATATCTTTATATCTGAGTAATGAATCAGTCATTTTAAAAGTGTTTCAGAAGTGGACTGTAGCTGTGCACTTTGGGCGTTAATAATAAGTCAAGGGTAAAGCCGTGCGTTTCAGGGCTGAAATAGGTCCGGTTTGCAATTACAAACTGCTGATTTTTACGGTTTTTGCATTCTGCTTGTGTAACAGCGTGTTCAGAGATGCACGTTGCCTTTTAGAGGTAAAAATGAATGAATGAATGAATAAATAAATTACTGGTAAATGATGAATATCGGTGTGCGCAAGGATGAACTCCCCTCTCAGGCTTTTTCCATCTTAAATCCATGATTACATATCATTACAAAACTTCAATTTTAGAGGTAAAGCCTTTTCACTGATGCCAGTTTAAATGTTTGAGCGGCTCCAGCTTAGCATTTATGAACAGTTTCCACTCTGAAATCCGTGTCATGGACCCTGAGGGACGTCAGGACGACGTGTTCCTGTCATCGGGGTTCAGGTTCACCATCAGGGAGCAGGAAAAGTTGGACCATTCGAAAGTTCTCAAACTTCCAGTACGAGTCAAACATTTAGAAACCCAAACACATCCGTATTCAAAGAGAAGCTGTTAGAATTATTCTATGTTAGAATAAAACGGATACGCTTGAAACTCAAAGCTGTGACTCTAGGTTCGTCCTACAATTATTAAAAAATAGAGAGGGAGAAAAAGTGAAAGTCTGGACCCCAAATACCAGCCCTTCAAAATAAGAGTATGCATGTTTGACATTCTGGTTTTAATTGTATTCTTTTATTTTTGAAATTAAAGTCTTTATCGGATGTGTCAGTGCTTTCTGCTCCGGGGTGAAAAGAACCGCTCAGATCTTTCTGCTGATGCCCCTCAATGGGGCACAAACGGCAGCGACGGTTAGACAAATTTGACAAATGTGGTAAAAATCTGACTGTTGTTAAAATATAAGAACAACAAAGCTGTCCGAACTCTTTCTGCGTTGTCCTATTTCCTGTAGCACATAAGTGCTTTGTTGTTTTCACAATTACATGTGGCTCAGTAAAGTGAAATGTTTACGTCTTAATGATTACGACGGTATTTTGTCCAGTGTCCGCAGGAGAAATGAGGACGGAGAGTAAACGCTCCAGCGCACACAAAAGCGGCCGTGCTCGTGAATCTAAATGCAAAAAAAACCCTTCAAAGCAAGAAGCCAACCGGTTATTTATGACACAACATGTTCACCGAGCTGCGAAATGTAATCAAGAGATATTTTCAGCTGCTTCCTCTAAGGTTTCTCAACCACTAACAGATTATTAAGGTGGTGTGACGTTGTCAGATGACGCCAACAGCCCTTTTGTACGTCTTCAACAAAGCAACAAAGCAAAGGCTGAGCTTTATTGTATATTTTTAGGCTTTTAATATGCAAAATAATCTCTGCACGTGCACAAAAACACACACCAGCAGTGTCTGAGTGTCGGTCTTGTGGTCTCAGGTTCCTCTGTGAGGTAAACCCAACAGCAAAAGGTTCAGCCCAGGTTTCCTCCGGGTTGCGAGGGGTTGTTTTTCTTTTTCTGGGGTTAATTGGTGCCAAAGAGTTGAGGTTAAACTGATAACGCGTAACCTCCGGCCTCCTACCTCTATCTTTATTTTACGCAGCACACACCTGGGAGTGGGCTGCCCGGCCCGGCGGCGGGGGGGCATCCCAGAAGAGAGTACATTTACCCGGCCATGCTGAAGCTGAAGCCCGCTGAGGCGGAATAAAGGGGGTTTGGACCTCCACGTCGGGCCTGGGAGTAATCAATCAGAGTTTTGAGCATTAAATCACTAGAACTACGGCGGAAAACTCTAAATCTCTGTGGCGCAGAGGGTTGGGCGGCGGCTCAATGGTGGTAGATATATGTGCTTGTGCGAACAGCCAGATGTGTCAACAATGAATCAAACCTCCTTCGGAGATCTGTGGGATCTTTGAATCGAGCTAACGACCTCACACACGGGGAACAAGCGTAGAGGAAACGCTGCAGCAAAAAACACGCAAACAAAATTACATTAAAAAACCCAGAAGCACGCTTGACAATGATGATTTACCTAATAAAAAAAGACAGGACCCCTGCCCAACCCAGAAGATATTAGGCGTCTGGTCACTTGCACGGCTTTGCAGCGTTTCCACGGTGATTACAGACGCTGAACGTTCACGCCAGTCATCAAGACACGACCGCAAACGAAGTAACTGTGATGTTTTAGTATCTCTGAGACGTCACTCAAACAAAGCATAATTAAACTAGTGATGATTATTACTGAAATATCGATACTTCCGATACCAGAACTGTATGCTCTAAAATCGATTCTCAAATTAAAATCAATACTTTTGATACTTCAGTCATTTGTGGTAATGTTTATCATTAACAGTTATCTGGGGGAAAGTATCTAAACTATTCAGATTTTGTCTAAATGACACTCTGCTGGTACTTTTTTTAATTTTTATAATAGTTCTTATTTTTGTTTATTATTCTCTTATTTATTTTAATGGTTTAATTATTTTACTTATGATCTGTTTTTAGTGATGGAAACACCTTTTTAGAGCTAGGCTATATTGTGAATGAGGCCGCTACATCAGTATACTTCTGACTTTAAATAAAATAGTTAAATAAGTGACTCTGGTGTATTTTAGATAGTTTAAGGATATCATTTTTTTTAGATTTACCTGCACATTAGGTGTTTTTGCACAATATATCGGCACCAAATCGGTATTGTCGATACCAGCCTGACTTTTACTCAATATCGGATCGGAAAGGAAATCTGTGGTATCCAACATCACTAAATGAAACTAAATGTATTCTCTCACATGCATTCACCCCCATGTATGTGTGCTTATATTTTATTATATTAGACATTAGCAGAATGGACAGTAGGTGTTTTAATTCCCCCCCTAAAACATCCCAGTACGCTGTCATTGTCGTATTTTGGACCTCTTTAGTTACAGTCATCCACAACGCCGGGAAACCCTCCACCACATCAGCTATGAGGGCATGTTCCTGCCTTTCACTCAGGAGGCATCTGAGGAGCCCAGACGGCACTTAGGCTGGAGGTCTGAATGGCTCATTTCAATTTACGGCCTACAACCAATTTCTTTGATGAGGTGCTCACATTATCATTTAAAAGGCCCCTAACATCTGATATCTGCATTTACAGCGGTGGACACCCGGGGTGGGCCCGGCTCCACGGCCAGGTACGATGGCCTCCTCCAGACTGGCAGTGATTTCTGGTCGGCAGCTGGCTTTATCCTTCAAAATGCATTTTTTTCTGCTCATAAAAGGGAAACGAAATTCAGTTATTGCATCATTTATTGTTCTGGTCCTTGACCTGCTCGTATTCCGACTTCAGCCTCTTCATTTTACATGCGGCAATGAAGCTGAGCGCTGCGAGTTATAGCCTTGCTTTGCCATCTTCCAATGAAATATCTTCATAAATGGATTTATTTCTATAACTGCCCTTTAATTCGTCCTGAAGAGCCCGTTCTTCCCGAACCGTTGAATCCTCCACCCTACAGAGGAAACTGAGAGCATAGAAGATGCTCGCCTGTCCACCTGTGGACACTTGAGGGTTTTTCCAGAACCACAAACCCGTCTTGCTGCCTTCTCTTATGAAACTCAAAGTCTTTAGTTGTTCAAGTTTCTGCAGCAACATTTCCGCGCAGAATTCCTTGAAACCACCTGGAGATACTTCCTCGGCCCTAATGCGGCCTTTTGTACTCGTGAAATCGTGATTTAGAGATCGAAAATGTACCTTTACTTGCTCTGACCTACTTAGTTCTGCATCTCTTTGAGGTGTTTAATAGTTTTAGAGGTTGTATGATGGCAGTCTACAGGGGGAAATGCTTCATCACAAGCTCCTCTTTCATCTGAATAGATTGAAATATTTTTACCACTCCACTCACGCCTTCACTCCAGAGGACAGGCTTGATTAGTGTGGGACCCAAGTGAAATGATGTCACCTCTGCGGGTGATTTTTTCCTTTTTTTTTGCTTTGTTTTAAGCGCAAGCCTCTAAGAGAGGAACCGATGGTTCAGGTTTCTTTTTTCCTTTCATCCATCCATCCTTCCGGCCTCAGCAGGTGGTCAATACTTTTCAGGTGCATTGCCACATTACTCTTAGCAGCCGTTAACACGAGGCCCGGGATGCAAGAACTTCTAAACCAGCGCAAATTATGAGTGTTGGTGTGCGCGGCCTGGGGTTGTGTGTAGTTTCTCCGCGGTTAGTGGACTGAAACCTGCACAGGTGCCATTAATTCTGCATTTCTTTGTGGCTGCAGGTCCACAGCACCTCTCCCACAGGTTTAATCGACAGGTTTAATAAATACTCCTGCTCAACACAACCCCGTTTGGCCACATGCTAAGGATATAAAGAGGTGGGAAATGGCTCAAACACATCCCCGAGCAACGCTCACCAAAGTCACCGCTAGTGTTGTTTCTGTCAGCCTGTTTCTATTTTAGTTTTAGTCTGGTCTTTGGGTCAAGCTATCATTTTAGTTTTTATTAGTTTTAGTCACGTTCATTCTCCTTTTAGTCGTGTCAAGTTTCAGTCGACTAAAAGTCTGAGCATGTTAGTCTTATTTTAGTCAGAATTGTCCAGGACCATTTTAGTCTAGTTTTAGTCAAAGATAGTATTTAGCCAAACCCATTTTACAATTCAAACAAGGTTATCTTATTATTATATTATTGTTACCTTATAGACTCAAGAATACATTCATTCCAGATACAGAAGACTCTAATTTGAGTTTACAACATATTTATTTTTCTGCATTTCTTCCGTTTTTGTCTTTTTCGACGACACATTGGGTTTTCTTTTCCACGTCTATGTAGGAAAGTGGATCCAAAGATGGATATTCTTCTTCTTCTCCAGCCCCAGAGCAGATCCCCGCGTTTCTCTATGTAACTTTGTTTTTAATTGACGTGAACCTAGAGCTCTGCGTTAACGGCATCAGCCTCTAACTCTGCAGCTGCATCTTCTGGATCTGATTCCCCGCTGCAGCGACTGGGATTGAGGACTAACGTCACCCAGCAGAACTAAACCAGAGGAAACTACTGAAAACATGGACATTAAACCAGAGAAACTACTGAAAACATGGACATTAAACCAGAGGAAACTACTGAAAACATGGATGTTAAGGATCTTTGGGAGAACATTTCGCCTGGTTTTGGTCAACGAAAATGAAGACACATTTTATCAGAGTTTTTATTTTGTAATCTACATTTTAGTCTCGTTTTTATTCATCTACGATATTGAATTATATATTTCACTATAGCATTTTCGTTGTGTCTCGTCTCGTTTTCCTCAGGTGATAAAGGTTCGTTGACGACGATATTTAGTCATAATTTTTGTTGACGAAAGCAACTTTAGTCACAACAAGCAAACGTGAGAACGGACCTATCGAGCATCAGATGAACCGTACACCTTTAAGTCTCCGTGGAAACCTCTGAAGAGCCTCACATGCATCCAACCGTCGCTACATCGGTACCAAGCTGGACTTTCCAGCTCAGATTCAGTCACACGACGGAGTTCTATTCAAAACGTTCCTGCTCTCCTGAGGACGAACCGTTCAGATTTCTGTCAGAAAACTAATTTTGAAATTTGAGGCTTGTAATTAGCTAATGGTAACATTTATCAAGACTCTGGGCGCTGAGTTGTTTTTATGATTATTATCTTGAGTGGAAAATAATCCAAAGTTGTAGTCCTTCTAAACATTTAAAATATGAATATAAAAGAGAGACTTTTATCTGAAAATGTTTTCATGGATAGTTTTGTGTAAGGATGAAGTTAAGAGCCTCACATGCATCCAACTGTCACGACATCGGTACCAAGCTGGACTCTCCTCCTCGGATTCAGTTTTATTCACAACGTTCCTGCTCTCCTGAGGACGAACCTTTCAGATTTCAGATTTCTGTCAGGGAACAAATTTAGAAATTTGAGCCTCAAAGAAGACTTGGTGGACTGTGAGCGCTGAGTTGTTTTTATATTTTCTTGAGTGGATGTAATTCAAAGCTGCAGTCCTTCTAAACTTTTAAAATATAAATATAAAAGAGAAACTTTTATCTGAAAAAGTTTTCTGTAAGGGTGAAGTTAACCTTCGTTGTTCGGTCTAGCCCATCATGGTGTACTACTGACAACAGCATGAGTAATCGGTACATAGATTATGATCCACTGAATGAAACCCAAAGAACATCAAACTTCTTTTCAGCCTGACTAAGTTGGTTTTCCTCGGACGCTTCCAACCCTTGTAAACTCAAACTCCAGCATGTTGTAAAGCCGTAGAGCAAAAAAAGAGCAAAACGAAAAGTTTCATGTTCTTAATTCGGCACCGTCGGTGACGCTCAAGAGTCCAGATTCCTGCAGCGCGGCAAGCGGGTGCTGGGACGTCATCCCGTCTCATCATGCCAAGGTGAAGGTCCGGAGATGACGCAACAGTCACGGATCCACGTCCTCTGAGCCGCACCAGTTCCCTCGGTCACTGTTTGTAGTATTTACAGCTCTGTACACTGAAGAAATACCTCTCCACGGTGAAGGGGGGGGGGTGTAAAAGATCAACTCCAGAGATTAGAAAACGAGTGCGTTGGTGAAAACGTCTTAAGTTAGCTGTTCTAGAAAACACACCTGGTTGATTTTGATTCCTGCCTCCGGAGTCGACAGGAGAAAAAACAAAAAAGTAAAGAAAACAAAATTACAGTTGAACAAAAACTGAGGATAGATAGCAATACACAGTATACTTAAGTAGGATTTACAAGAAGTTTGTTCCCTTCTCCCCCCGAAGGTGTTTTTTTTTTTGTTTTTTCTTTTTCTGGTCCAACACACCGACACAGCCGAAAGCAACGCACAAAGGTTCAACTCAAATACATGAGCAGCTAAATAGTTTCCCATAAATCATCACAACGATGAGGTGTAGTTTACATTCCTTCTGCAGCAGCACAAACTGTGTATATTCTTCAATTTAAATTTTACATTTGATTGGTTTTCTCGAGGGGTTGGGGGGGCGGTGGGGAAGGCGGGGGTCTAAAGCCTTGTTTGGTGATGCAGTTATAAAAAGGAGGAAGGGGAAGTCGGTGCTGCGGCACAACGAGTTATAGGCACAGGGGGCGCTGTGGGGGGGGGGACGAGTGGCGGTGAGCAGAGACGTTTGGGGGGGGGACTTGGGGAGCCGTGGCCTCACAGGTAGATCTCCCTCTTGGAGGTCTGGCCGGTCGGGGTGGTGGCGGAGTGGTACTCCGCCGCCTGGCTCAGCGGGATCTCCTCCAGCCCACAGTCTTTCCCGGACGAGCCCCCGCTCCCCGGGTAGGCACTGCTGTAGGGGGTCATGAACCTCATGTTGGCCACTTTGGAGCTGCCGCTGCTGCCGCCGGCGCCGCCTCCGCCCGGACCGCGCTCCTCCATCACCATGGGCTTGGGGCTGCCGTTGGCCATCAGCTGCTCCTGGCCGTCCATCTCCTGGTAAGGCACGAAGGTGGAGAGCTGGGGGGCGATCTTGGACACCTTGTGGTTGGGGGAAGGCTGTCCGGGCATCCAGCACGAGTCCGAGTGGCCGAACTCGGTGCACTCGCGGGTGCAGTTACCAGTCATTGCCACGTCGGGGAGGGACCTGAGGTCTGCAGAGAGACAAAAAAAAAAAGACAAGAGATGAGTTACCTGGAAGCAACAGGGTAAGAGATTGCAATGTTGTTATTTCCTGTTAATGAACCTAGATTTTACAACTGCGTTAATTTGTTTCTCCATTTTAAAGTTAGAGCCCAAAATCACACCAAGGTTTTTGGCCGTATCTTTCACATGTGGTTCCAGGGATCCTGGATCTACACGAGTCACAGGCAGCACTGGGACGAAAAGCTAGGACCTCTCGTCTTTGACTACTACTGTGTTTTCCGGACTATAAATCACGTTTTTTTTCATAGTTTGGCGGGGTGCGACTTTATACTCTGGAGCGACTTATGTGTGAAATTATTAACACATTATTACCGGTATATCATTTCACATGAATACAATTATTATATATATATTATATTTCACAATTATTTTCACACTAAACCGCAAGAGGGCGCTCTAGGAAGCGCCACATCTTCTACCTCCGAAGTTAGCGGAGTTAAAAGTTAAAAGTGACACAGAGGATGAAGATTTCATTGGATTTTAGTTATTTGGAGTGACACGGAAGGTTTGGTAAACTTCTTAGCACGTTATTTATGCTTAATATGTTATGTAAACATACCAGGCACATTTTCAGTTTTGTCATGTAACGCAAGCATTCCGTACAATTATTCAGCCTGTTGTTGCCTCTATTCTATTTTTATTTTAAATTGCCTTTCAAGATGACATGTCTGTTCTTGGTGTTGGATTTTATAAAATAAATTTCCCCCAAAAATGCGACTTATACTCCAGTGCGACTAATATATGTTTTTTCCTTCTTTATTATGCATTTCATGGGTGGTGTGACTTGTAGTCCGGAAAATACGGTACTTTCTCTGGTGCTACTGTGAGTAACTTTAATGTTTTTTTTGGCCAGGATATCCTCTTTAACTCAGAAATGTAATACATTTGAGCGATTCGTGTTCACATTTCATAACAAAATGTCCAAATTAGGTATATACTGTCCCAGTTACACTGTACATTAAAACACTAAAACACATTAAAAGTTCATGTTTTAAATACGTCACAATTGGATTATAGTAATTCCTTATTTTAGACTTTCTCAAAGTGACTCCAACGTCTCAACGTCGGACTTGGTCACATTTGTCCAATCTTAGCTTCCTTTCAAATCCTGGGTTGAACTGAAAACTGCAGGATTACTTAGTTTCAACATGTTGAATATGACATGGAGATGTGTAGTTTATCCATATTTGATTGGATATGGTTAATGTCAACTATAGAGTAGAGACCATTGGAAATGGTCTCTACTCTATAGCAGTTCCGGAGTTATAATATTCAATTCAGCAGCACACAACAGTCATGTGGAAGCAAACAATTATGGAAGCATAATATGGCTTTAAGTGGTATTTCAAATTAATATATTTGAAATAATGTATAACATATGACATAGATTTGATCCATATTCCAGAATTTTAATATCCAAGGAGAAATATTGGGATTCTTGCCCTTTTTGCCCCGTATAACTGATATAGGCTACAAATGCAATTGTTCAACTCAAATCAGAGTGCCATTAAATTTAAATATAATTGCATTATATTGATATTTTGTATATGACAAGGAGATCTATAATTAATCCACATTTGATATTTTCTAGCAGTTCCAGAGTCAAGATATGGCTTTGAGGGATATACTGTATGCAATCAATATATTACACATCAATATATGTCCAGAAATTCAATTGACCTAATCAGTAATCTGCAAAAATATTGTGATTAGATATAATCCAATGTCATATAACACATAAATGACACAATTTAAAATGCATCCTGTATCCTCATACAGTTTTTTGTCTTCATGTCGCATACTGGGTTAATATTTATTAATATTATTTACCAGATATGGTGCATATCAACAAAACTCAGGATATGCATCAGATATGTCGGTATTTTAGACAATCTAAAAAAATGGATATTTGTGATTCTTGCTCTTTTCGCAAAGTGACAAGTAGGATGGGAGCTGGAGCCGTCGGTTATAGGACCGGCTCCCAGTTTATGTTCAGGAGGCAGACGCCCTCTCTACCTTTAAGACTGGCTTTAATCATTTTGTATTGATGAAGCTTCGAGTTAGAGCCGGCCGGGGTCCCCTCAACCATCCCTTCAGTGATGCTGTTTATATAAACTTGTTCATGTAAAGATCAGTACATGTGCTACAAAGTCAAAACTTGACTTTTTGTTACAATTGTTGTCAGCTTTACAGCCTGTGTCTTTATTGTATTGATTCTTTTGTTGTATGCTGAGTTTCTTGCATGGATGCCTCTGTGATGTTCATCGATAGCACTACAACATCTGCCATGATATCCAACAGATGGGTTAAAGTTGAACGTAAAAGAACCTGACAGGAGACAGATAAAGGTTTCCCGTCGCTAATATTGCCATTTCTGCGTGCAAAGATCTAATAAATGTTGCTTTTGTTCCATAAAAAAAAAGGAATAAAGCGAGTGCAGAGCCACAGTTCAGCTTGGAGAGACGCTGATTAAAACTGTCATCCCTTTATGTACACACGGCACTCTACCCATTTGAAGGAAATCAATTAAAGCTCAGAGTGTATTTTTAAAGTCACTAATAGTTCAGAAAATGCCAGGAACCTCGCCTAATTTGCTGCCGAAAGATGAAAGCCGCGTTTTAAATGGTGTTTGCTGAGCGTGAAACAGGATCAGCTGCGTTCGAGAAAGAAAAAATACACTCAGGTTTGTTAAAACGTTAATAACGTTGCACAAGCAGCTCATTAAGGCAAACATCACATAGTAGCTGCTTTTTTATTTACTTGCAGAAAATGACGATTAGAGATGATGGATAAAAGGGGAAAAAAAATTGATTTTGCTGCAATGTATACAGTTAAATTGCAATAATTAAGCTGTCCTTCTGCATTATCTTTCCTTTCTGTTCAGATTGTCTGTGCTTATTACCCCCGAGCCTCGGAGAAACACAGACAGCCAGACAGACAGCGGCACTGGGTTCACATAAAAAGGAATAAAAAAAATAAAAAATCACAGCTCAGAATGGAAAAAGGTCAGAGATGGAAGCAGAAATATCAATGTGTATGCAGACAGTAACCTTTCTTCTGTGCGTGACATTAGATCACTCTTTTGATACTGGAGGCTGGAGGATTGAAAGTGGGGGTGTGAGGATGGGGGCGGGGGGGCTTATTTCTCAAAATGCCCTTAGCTTCATGCATAATTGAAACTCATTGCCTCCTTTCGGCAAAAGCAGCTACAGTCGGCTTTTCTGTCTGTTTGTGGGTCGATGCTTATTCTCTGAACCCGGCGACTGCTGAGTAGCGGCTGCACCCCCCCCCCCCACTCATTCTCACGGCCGCTGCTGTGGAGTTTAGTTTTTAAGCACTTCCCATGCAAAAAAGCGAGGGGCTTGCAAAACGTTAAGTCATGTGCAAGTGAGTGATTAGTGAATGGTTTCGCCTCGTGCACGTGCTGCCTCAAACTTTAAGACGATCCACTTGGCAGCCGAGCTCGGCTGGACCTCCGCCTGCAGGAAAGCCTTCACACGTGGCCTGGAGTCTGCATTTTTCTGTTGTTTCCAGTAGCAACAGCTCAACCGTGGCCCGCCTCCTCCTGTGTAAACCGAGGAAAATATGTCTTCAGATGGGGAGGATAAACACGACCTCTCCAACTACCCCATGTCACCTGGAATCGACCTCCTGATACAGGTAATGGTACTAATCCAGTTTATGATAACCTTTGTTCACTGAGGGTGACCATGCGGGCCGATACAGCGGCTACTGTACCGGGACTCCACTGATCCCCCCGTTAGTAATAAATGTGGAAGACGAGCTGCAACCTTAACCCCAATAAGATCATATTTGGAGTAAAAGAGTCGCTTATGGAGCTTTTCCACTAGTACCTACTCAGCCCAACTCGACTCGACTCGCCTCGGTTTGGTTCCTTTCCACTAGGGGTCTAACGTGCCGAGTAGATACTTTCCTGTAACTACTCTGCCGAGGTTCTAAGCGGCTGAGTCGGTCAGGATGTGAAATCAGCGAAAGAGCGACTCTGACGGCTTCTTGTTCATTTTATCCGACAGACAATGGCAGCAAAAGTCTGTTTGGTGATCCAACTCTGAGGTGCAGATGTTCATAAACCTGGTGGCTGAGGAGAGAATAAAAAAGGGATTTAGACGGGCGATAAGGAACGACCAGATCTACCAGGAGCTCTGTCACTTCATAGCTGCTCGCGGCTCCCAATGGACTTTTCCGCAGCGCCGAGACAAACCAACAAAAAAAAAAAAAGCGTAGCCGCTTGAAGCTTCTCTCAATCTCAACTTGATATCGAACACAAGCCACAGACCCAGCAGCACATATATCATCTCCTCCAGGTTCTACATCTTTAGTGTTGTTGTCTTCTTCGTTTAGATCACACAATCAAATACATCACAGCAGCTTCGCTCCAACCCACCAACTTCTCCAGATGCTGAATTGTTATGGAAAAGAAACCAGACCGAGTTGAGTCGAGCTGAGCTGACTAGAACCGAGTAGGTGCTAGTGGAAAAGCGCCATTAGAGGTGTGGGCCCAGTTGCACTGCAGATCAGGTCGTTGGTGGTAAAGTGCAGCTAAATGACGCTGGACCATCATTTTCTGGTGTTACTGAAGTGGATGCTACAAATATAAACCTCATAATATAAAGACCTGTTCAACTTCTTACGGCATTTTACGACACCAAATGGCTGACACGTAGCACACAGCAGTTGGAGGGTGGCAGAAAGTACATGATGAAGGTTTTTTCTTGCAAAATCAGGTACGAGACACTGATGAAACATGTACTTTTACTGTGGAATAATTACTATATTACTGTGTTTCACATGGCTCCTCTTATGTGACACCAAGCTTTTATGTATGCAGATGATTACTGGTTCTACATCAAAAATTGTCCATTGGTTGCTTTACTTTCACTGAAAACAGCGGCTCGACTAAAAGTGCTTCTTGGCATGGAAAGAAAGTCGATTGAATTTCGGTCGTCTGATCTGGAGGCTTTATTCTGTTGGGAATTATGTTTTCTTAGAGCTGATGGGTACCTCTTTGCTTAGACACCGAATCTCTACACAATGAGCTTCGGGAGCTGCGTGCTGGCCTGCGGTCCCCACCCCTGGTCATCCCGTTGCTGGCCCCCCCTTCTCCCCCCTTTTCTCTCTTTTGTCCTGCAGGTGGTCGTGGGTGGCTTGTAGCTTGCATTACGGAGCACAAGTCTTTTCCTGACCCTGCACCCCAACCTGGGACTTGCTGATTGGGCCGGAGCTTCGGGAGCTGCGTGCTGGCCTGCGGTCCCCACCCCCGGTCATCCCGTTGCTGCTTCCACCTGCCTGCTGTGCTGTTGCCGTCCCTGACCCACCAGTCTGGCCCTCGGCAGGAGGGTCCCCCCTGATGAGCCTGGTCCTGCTTAAGGTTTCTTCCCTCCTAAAGGGGAGTTTTTCCTTGCCACTGTTTGGCTTAAGGTTTTTCTCCCACTAGGGGAGTTTTTACCTGCCATTGTTTATGTAATAACTGCTCGGGGGTCATGTTCTGGGTATGGGTCTCTGTAAAGCGTCTAGAGACAACTCTGTTGTATTAGACGCTATATAAATAAAATTGAATTGAATTGAATTGAACAATGAGATGAATACCAGGTGGAACAAATGATCAGAGTCTCAGATTGAAAAAAAGCCCCCATGTAATAACCACAACATGTTGGAAGGGCTGTGCAGTTCCTCCAAAGCATGAAAAAGCGTCATCCTGACCTCTTGACTTTCTGTTTTCTGTACCTGCAGAAGCAGTTGGGGATGTTTTTCGAGGAAGTCTCACCACTTTGTCTGCTGGTAGTTGTCACTTAAGAGCTTTGCGATAAGGATTGAGGCGCTTTTCTCATCTTTGAAAGGAGGCTCATGAATCTGAGATGAAACCAACGGAAAGGTCATCCTCCGTGACTCCAGTCATATAATCATGTGAACAAACCCACTCCATCTCATAGAAATGAGACATCAATGGCACGTCTGGAGGAAAAGAAACTTGCATCAAGTGCAAGGCTTCTGGGGTTTGAATTTTCTTTCCAAATATCTATGTAATTTTGGTTAAATTTAAGATTTTATACCAAAATTGTATTTAGGAAAATATATCGTTTGGGCAACATGATTTTACGTGAAAAACCGATAACTATATAGATAATTGAACCTTAACTGTACAGCCTGTGTGTCTGCAGGAGCAAATATATCCCATATTCATGCAAAACTGCCAAATGTCATCAACAACATACGTTTAGTGGCATATTAAGATCCATCTTACGTTCTTGAGCCTCAAATACATAATTTTTCCTACTTCTGACATCTGCGTACAGCGTCTACAGACAAACATCGGAAAAAGAGCACTTTCACAATAAAAGCCCGCTTGCTATTTGAGCTTTTATCCTCTTAAAGCAAGTATTCATTAATGTATGTATCAAAAACATACTTGTTACGGTAAGTGATTGGCAAGAGAGGTGGCCAATCGGATGGCAGCCAAGTATTCGGGTCCTCTGCGCAGCAATCTGCAGGTTCTAATCAAACAATCTCACACTGAGCGGATGGAGGTCGTGTTCATCCTAATTAAGCACAGGAACTAATGAGGTTCGGTTGGAGATGGACCTAATTGGAGAGCCGGATGCTGGGAAGAGTTGGGGTAGTTGGACTGGGGCGAAGCCAAGATGTGAGAATATTAATAATCCCGGGCCAAGGAGGCGCTCCGACTGCAGTGGTCTGACATGAACAGGTTCTCTAAGCCAAGATCTGCACAAGATCTTCATCACAGATGTTCAGGAAGATGATCCGATACTGCTGACTCGACTGTTTTTAATTCCAGCGAGTCTCATTAGTGATGGATCCAAAGCGCTAACATTGCTACCTGGAAACTTTGCGACCTCCTCAATAAAACAGCGTGAGTTGAACCTCAGACTGTGTGGTTGCGGCAGCAGCTGGGATTCGGTGCACGGAGTAACCCTCTGAAGACCTCCTTGCATGAGAATGTTAGACATGAAAGCGTGATCACACTGGGACAGAGAAATGTCACCGTGGCACACATGAAAGCGGGCCCCCTCTCACATGCGAGTCGTCCGCGGGGATTTTAAGGTCTAGTCTTTTCTTCAAAACAAACGATCTTGACCCAGAATGGCTAAACGTTCATGAAATAAACTGAACGCATATTACCCAGAGGATTAACTCCGCTCATATTTCTGACCTCATTCCTTTGAGTTTTCACATGAAAACCTTTGCTATGCTATTGGCTCTGCAACTCCCCAACGTCTAAACAGATTGTGAGTTTATAAAGTCACAATTTCTTTTTTCTTTTCTTGCTAATTTCCGAGTTATTAACGTCAGAGATTCTGAATTTCCTCTTCCACATTTGCAAGTTTATGAAGCCACAGTTTCTGACTCGTCTCCTGCAAATTTGAATTAATTTCAAGTCAAAAATACAGATTTTTTCTAATTTATGTATATATATTAACTCAATCAACTCAAAAATAAACTGTAAACTGGTTGCGTGCATGTGTTGGCTATTTTAAATTGTTTAATCAATTCTTTGTTTTATTTTGTGTTGTGTGAAAGTGTTTTTGTATGCTATGGTATTTATTTGTTTGTTTTTTAGCGCTGACTGATGTTACTTTTAATTTCGTTGTTATATAACAATGACTAATAAAGATCTAATCTAATCCTATAATGCCAACGTAGATTTCTGAAACCAACCCAATGATAGCCAATAACCCAATAATCAAAAAAGAAAAAAAAAGTTTTTACAAACCAAAACATTATGAAGAAAATGTAATAAAAACACATACACTTTCATAACATATTCATAATGATGCTTATTGAAAAATTGCTAAATACACACTTGCAAGTCTTTTTCATTTCAACATATAATCAACATTTTTTGGGGTGTTTTATTCTATATTATCAGGCATTAAAGGGTTACATTGAATTTACACCCTCCTGTTCTTCACAGGGCCCCCCAAAAAGCTAGAGACGGCCCTGTTGGCTGTATAAAGCCGGGGGCCTTTATGACTACAGCACTCGTTAATCAGTCTTGGACATATTGGGAGGTTTGTTTGTTTCTTTGTTTTATCTAGGATTCCCATTAGCATTAGCAACAGCATTAGCTATTCTTCCTGGGGTCCGACATACACACAACACACAAATTAACACTTAATACATAACAGACATACAATATACATGACAAACAAAACAATAATAGACACAACTCCCTTAGTCACAAACAACACAGAGGATAATTAAATCACCATCACCTTATCTTTCACCTTTATTGTGATATGGTTTACACTACCTGTAATTCTAGAATAGAATAGAATACTTTATTGTCAATGTACCTGGGTGAGATTGAGAGCAGCATCACCTCTCCAGTGCAAGACAAATAAGAAACAATAGTGCAAACAATAAGAAATATAAATAATATAAAAAATATAAAAAAGGTGAAGGTGCATTTGAATAGTGAAGACCTGATATTCTATTTACAGATGATAGTATATAGTTACACATGTAGTGGAATTTTTTCAAACTTCATTCTGTTCCTTCCAAATGTCAAATCATAATTCATTAAATTTTAAAAGATATTGTTTCAACTGAATCTTAAACCAATCTTTGCTGCCTACATGAGAAATATGAACTGGTATAGAGTTCCAGCCAAGCATGGCTCTGTAAAAAAAAGGTTCTCTGTATCATACCTGTTCTCACCCTCGGTAGTATGAACCTCCTTTCTTATGTCATTCTTGTACTGTAACCATGGTGAGCACAATGATGGTGAGAGGTTAAGAACCAATAAGGACGTCTAGGACCTGGACGACTGAGATTCTACACCAACATATAAAAACAGCGATGCCTTGCCATCCATCCACCCCAGAACACTCACACAACGTTTAAAACAGCTCCCTGAAGCAGCGGGAGTCACTACTGGTATGAAGTTTGGAAAGTTCTGGGGTGAGCCCCGGAGGAGAGAGAGCTATCTCCTGCCCTCTCAACACAGCCATCGGCGAGGCTGGACGGCAGCGCTGTCACAGGTCCGTAACGCCGGATTCAAGGTTGCTGCTATTAGTCAAGGCTTTTTAAAATGGAGTAACCCCGGTGAATATTTTTCCTCGTGAAGTCCTTATCTGCACTCCTGAGTTTCAGTTAACCTGGGGGACCCTGGCGCACCCCGTCGGCCTCTCTCTCTGCATAATACACTCTGCTACCTTGGTCACCATTTTACAGTCAAACTAATTAGATTTCAGAGTCCCCCCGCTTGGGAAGATGTCAGCGGTATGACATAGAAATAATTTCCAGATGAGTATCTGACATTTTACGCTGTGGACTAGAGTAAAGAGCCTCGGCCGATAGGCTCCCTCTTCCTCCCTCTCTGCCTCCTGCTCTTATTCCTCTTTTCCACTCCATCACTTCAGTTCCAGAGATATGCTAAATCCGAGCGCGGCGCCTCCGCCCGTTCAGTCCGAGGTGATAAATGGAAGCAAATGTACACAAAAAGAGAGCTTGTGTTTTTTTCTTGCCTCTGCTTGAAGTGTTAATGTGTTTAATTACTTTGAAGCTGTGGTTTTGTGGATGTGTGTGTGTGTGTGTATGTGTCGTAGCGAACCTGCAAGAAAACCTTCAATTATTGCCTTTTCTTCGCCTATGACAATGGCTCCAATTTATCTTACAGGAACAATGGAGGAGTGAGAGGAGGTGCAGCTCCTCTGAACACTCGAAGACGCTCAGCAGAAAGAGGAAGACGTGTTACAGCTTCCCCGCTGCAATCACTTGTGATGCCAGCAGCCCACACACCTTAAACACTTAAACGCTGCTCACTGAGTTCAACTCCCTCCCTGGAGGCTTCCACCACGAAGCTGCAGCCCAACCAGACCGTCTCGTGTTTTGATGCTAGCACAGTGCACCAAACTTAACCAATGAAACTTTTAAATGTGTGATGTGCAAAGGTGATAAATGAGTCATGGAACAGTCTGCCTTCTAGGCCTTGGGAATTGTTGTTTATGTGGCGCTGGTTCATAAACAAGACGAGCCAGATGTTTGCCTCCAGATCTCTTACAGCCGGGCTGTCAGGAAAGCTCAATGTGTTGGTTGAACCTTGTGGAAAATCTTTCAGGGTTATGATACAAACTGATGTTACTGAGATTCTTAACATTCAAAGAGACGGTGGAAATTATTCATAAGCTTGCTAAAACGTTGTCATGTGCAAGAAGGCAGTTCAGCAGTGACATCATGACTGAGCGTACAGTACGTATCGAAGGCAGTCTTCGAATCCCAGAACCCTAAACCCTTCAGTCCCATTATGGTCCAGATGGGACGAACTTGTCAAGCAAGGTCAATGACAAGGTCAATCAGATGTGTTGCTGTGTGCCGACATGTTCAGGTGGAAGACCGGTGTTATGAGTCTGCTTGCTTCATTTGAACTCAGGTCTCCTCAAGGTGATTTATTTCAGTTGAAAATGCTCTCCAGTGGTGTCCCTCAAGGCTCAGTGCTGGGACCCGTCTTGTAGATTAGCAAACTTAGTTGATTGTTTGGATGCCATCAAAAAATGGATTGCCAAACATTCAGAACTGACACCTGTCTTTGCCCCGGATAAAAAAATAAAAGGTGTTGTTCGACGCATCACTCTCCTGGGAGAGACATTCAAGAAAATTGACCAACAATTGCTTTTATCATCTAAGGAACATTTCAAAACTAAATATTATTGTTTTACGCACTGATTTGGAGATTATTTTACATTTTCTATTTCTTCTAGACTTTTCAGGACCAAGCCCCAAAATACATGTGTGATCTTTTAACCTGATCGGAACCTTTTATCTGTTACAAGAACACATTAAACTCAGTTTGGCTCCATTTCTCCTCGACTCTGGAAGTCTCCGCCTCCTTTTCCGGGTGAGGCCAATAGTGTTGACTCTTAAAAAACATGTACACGTCTTTTATTGTTGTTTTATATCCATCTTAGCCTCTGTGTTTTAACTAATTTCATTTTAGTTTACTCTGCATTTTATTGTAAAGCCCTTTTTGATTTTATCTGTGAAAAGAGTTTTAGAAATAAATATTGACTGATTTTTTTATTCCAAATAAAGTGCAAACCCACTTAAATCGATCACTTTGAGTGTTAGCAGACTGCTGTGCTGCTGAGACTTGCGGTCTTGTAATGAGGAGTCTTGAAGTCATTGCGGTGTTCACACACTGTGACTGATTATAGTTGAGGGAGAAATCACAATATGACCTGACAACTCAGTCACCTCACAAAATCTGACAATGACTCAATAACCCAGCTACTGTCTGGTCTCCAAACCATTTTGTCTAAAGAAACACGATGCATATTATATGTCTGTGGTCTATTTCTATGCCAGAAGACCAAAAGAGATCACTTTGCACAAATTCACATTCTGGATGGGTAGCACACCTCTGCCACGTGCTCTGTTTATAACCCCGTGTTATTGGCCTCCTCTGACACTCCTTCCACCCAGAACTACGAGGGCTGAGTACCTGCCCAGCACAGCATCATTACATTACACTCATATTACTCCTATAAGACATTATTTATTGTTAAGCAGCACGGAGCGTATATTCTTACCCAGAATAACAACGGTAAAGCTCTTTATTAGTGTTTCTGGGTGGGGTGTTTTTTCATGGAAAAAGGCACAAAACCCAGCAGTGATGCAAACACACACTGCTGTAAACCTGAATCTGTATTCAGCGTCACACACACCGCCTCTGTTCACTGATGCTTGTACAACACACACACGGGCCCTGTCTTTGGTGTTCTCTCCCTCGGAGTCTGAGCGTGATCGTACTGTATCAGTGTGTGCCGTACACCTTGTTCCCATAAAGATTTTACAATCATCAGCTATTCTACAACTACCTCCTGACCTTCCCCCTGAATGCAGCAGTGTCGGTAACAATAGCGCCGTCTGTTCATATCCAACCCTCCTGGATAATGTGCTTCTATCTGCTATAAATGGACATATGAGTTGTCAATTTGGTCGTGTATAGTTGTCCTGGAAATGTGCAAATGTGGTGTTTGATGTTTGGTGTCGCCTGTGTCAGAGATCACATCCACATGTTTCAGAGTTGACCAGTTCAGCATTCTCATATTTTGAAGAAAACCATCAGACTGAGCAGTAAGATAGCCCTTTTCCACCAAACCGGTTCCAGAGCTGGTTCTGGTTCACAACTCGTTCAACTAGTGAATGGCTGAGAACCAGTTTGTTTTTTCCATAGCGCGGGTGCTAAGGGGAGCCACGTCATTACGTCGCTGCAAACGTTAGTCACGTCACTGCGTTTGCGTGAAAAGTTGAAGCACCAAGAAGTCCTCATAGCTCCTCCGTGGACACATCTCTAAAAGACAGGTTGTCTCCTCCTCAGACCACTGCTGCTTTCTGCATCCAGATTAATTCTTATCTGAAAATGTCTCTGTCTCCCAGTCTTTCTATTGCCGTTGGTCTTAATAACCCCTCCGCTCCGCTTACGTAAGCGGTTCTTTCCTCTAGACCAGCAAACAGTTTGGTGCTACTTTGGAACCACCTTTTCTGGCCTTGAGCCAGGTCTTTGTCAGTGGAAACAGAAAGCCGGTTCCAAACTCAGCACTAGGGCTGTGCGATTAATCGATTTTTAAATCTAAATCGGATTTATTAATCACAATCGATGTTATAAAAAGGAAAATCGGAAAACCGATTTTCCTTTTTTGCAGCTGGCTGCATTACAGACAGAGCTCGTCTAGTCATCTTTGTTTGGTCAAGAAAATTGTAAATGTTGTCACTTTACTAAACTCAAGGAGGATTTACAGTATCTTTCAATTGCACTTTCAATTCAATTCAATTCAATTTTATTTATATAGCGTCTAATACAACAGATGTTGTCTCACTTCATTCCCAATAGGGAAATTTGTTTGCTATTTTTCTTTAAAAATAAAGATAAAATATTTGAAACAATTTATTCCATTGTCTTTTGTAGTTTTACCAAAAAAATCTAAATCTAAATCGAAAATCGGGTTTTCAGAGAAAAAAATCTGGATTTTATTTTTGTCCAAAATCGCCCAGCCCTACTCAGCACTGGCCCAGAACCAGCCCTGCAACCGGTTTGGTGGAAAAGGGGTATCAGTGAAGAAGGAGGGTCTGTAGTGCTGGTTAAAACAGAGGGTGTAATCCTGGACGTGTTGCTGTGAGGGAGCGTCTCTGCACCTGGATATCAAAGTGTTTCTTTTCCCATCACCGGGCCACTAACTCGACACATCTCTGGAGATTTCAACCCTTCCTTTACCTCTGCTACACTTCCACCTTGAACAAAAGTTTCCAAGCGATTCTTGTTTTTATTTTTTCCTGGAAAAAAATACAAATTTTGGATGAGGATAATTTGGTCCAGCTCAGTTCCATTAAAATAACTGAGAGCATAGATTTGAGATTTGAGTCCAGAAATTCAATGTCATTTCACACTCTAACTCTCTTATCTGTGCTACTTCCACAGTGAGCAGAGAGCTTGGTTGGCGACGAAGAATGAAGCAGCTGTCAGTAATCGTGATAAAGTTTGCACGAGTGGCAGTGTCCAAGTTTACCGAGTCCGTCAGCCGCTTTGAAAGTGATCTTTAAGAGAGGTGCAAAGTTTTTGTGCCTTTATTTGCATGCAATTATCTTGTATTTTATTCATTGATGTCGTTCACATGGACGCGTTATTGAAAAGGCTTGAAAAGTGGAGCACAGGCAACAAAAAAGGCTTTTTTTTTAAAAGGCTCCGGCAAAGTTGCTGCCTGAAAGAAACACAAAAGCCACTTGAGCAGGAGGTGTGGCTTCTGGAGACTGAAACGGTCCTCGTGAGGATAACGGAGTACACCCCCCACCCCCTCCAAGAGGGAGGCGAGGGAGCCACTTCAAGTGGGTTTGAGATCCAGTTACTGTGTTTGGAGGATGAACACAGGAGTTGTGGGAACCCAGAGAGGTCACTTCATTAAAATCTCCATGTAGGCCAGATCCATTCCTGGAGGCTTGGTCCCCACCCCCCCACCCCCCCGCTGTGGTTCGGTATCTCTGCCTCTCTCTCTCTGACCCCCCAGTTCGGCTCCATGCGGAAATCTTGCCGGCTCTAATTAAACTTTGGGCAGATTAGAACTTTGCCTTGTCAGTCTTTATTCATGCTTAAACAAGTTATTACTTTTTGAGAAATTAAATTAGCCGGCAATTAATTAATCGACACAGAGCTGGGAAAGAGGACGAAGAGGAGGGGGGACAGGGGGGAGAGGGGGAGGCAGGGAGGTGAGGGGAGATGAAAGTGGAGGGAAAGAGGTGGTGGAGTGGGGGGGCTGGGATGGGTTTGGCAGAAAATAAAGGAAAAGAAGACACTGATTTATCTCAGAGATGAAGGGAAACAAAAAAGAGGATATTAGATATTTAAATGTCATCCATTCTTTCACTAATTAGCAGGAGAGAGGACTGGAGATGAAACTCTCTTTTTCTTTCAAACGTTAACATTTGATGCTTTCAGAACCCTGTTTCTCCCCACCTGCACCCCCGACCGCCTCACGTGGAAAGGTTATTAGACGGGCAAGACCCCCCTCCCCCCCCCAAATAAATTCATCCACCAACCCCCTCTGAAGAGCAGCAAACAAACAAAAAAGAAATAAAAGAATCTGTACTTTCTCTCTCCGGCTCGTCTCTTTATTCGTGCTCTCTGTTTCCGCAGCGACGGCGGCGGCTCCTCCTCTGTGACATCGACTTATTGACCGACATGTTTAAAAATGACTCCACTTCTGCTCCCCGCGAGGTGGAAATCCATTTCTTGCTCGAACCCCTGGAGTCCCACACCCAAACACAACCACTGAAGTAAAACACAAAATAAAACGATGTTGGGATGGAGGTGGGGGAGGGGTTCACTGATGCCTGTTAAGTGTCATCTTTCGTTCCTGACCATCTATTTCTTCTTGCTTTTATCTCTATTTATTTATTTATTACAGATTCATATGATATTAATTCAGTTAATTAATTAAAAAACTTTGAATGTTTCAAACCAAGTTCAAAGCCTCTTTAGACTCAGTTGCATTAATGTTTACTGTTACCATGGAAACTTAAGCACATGGGCCGATACGCCTTTTTCTTTTGTTGTGCTGTGTAAAAAGGTGACACCTCATCCCTTAAATCGAGGTATAATTGCTTTTAACTCAATAGTCAAAGTTAATGTTAAATAAAGCATAAATTGTTAAAATACGAGGCCTCGCTTTCACTTATAAATACAGACTTTGGTTATCTAGTGGAACTGGCAACCCATCCCTTCAGTTAGTTGTGCTTATCCAGTGGAACTGGCAACCCATCCATTCAGTTAGTTTTGGTTATCCAGTGGAACTGGCAACCCATCCCTTCAGTTAGTTTTGGTTTTCCAGTGGAACTGGCAACCCATCCATTCAGTTAGTTTTGGTTATCCAGTGGAACTGGCAACCCTTCCCTCCAGTTAATATACCTTCACTGATTAATAAAGTATTGTAAAGTTCTGAAGACAAGCAGCACTGAACCTTTATGTTGGTTTCATCTTCATCTTCTGTTTTCACCTCTTCTATAATTATTGCCTTTACATTTTAAATGAGCCATTGAATAATGACTTTTTTCCCTTCTTTCATTCAGTTTAACTAGGATTTGATGTGGGAAAACCAACAAACCCAAACTCTGATCTACTTTGATTTACAACTTTTCCACCTAAGCAACCCTCCCCTGGTGTTCAGCTCCTCGTCACGGGTTCAAGAATAATTAATGCTTAGCATGGTGTCGTGGCTCATTGATAAGCTGCTGCAGCGGTGGCTCAGATAACGACGCCAGCGGAGGACGAGGGTGGACTCCACAACCAGGAAGGCTTCGGAGGCAAACGATGCCTCTCTTAAACACTTCTTTAACAGCGTCTAAAAAGCCCTAACGTGTGTTTTTATGGCCACATCACCACATCAAAATAGTCTGTCTGGCATAAATTTGGATCTAATTTGAAATTCAGCCTTGAATCCGGCACATCTCTGGGAAAAGCTCGGCAGTGGCGTGAAGAATTTAAACTCCTCTGTAAACTGTGGGTGTTTGATTACGGGCTCGGTGTGGTGCGAGGCTGCCAGCGCCTCTGGGGGGATCAAATTTGGCTTTGATTAATTATCAGAAAACACCGATCTGCAGCATCAAGGGGGGGGGGTCACTTAAGCACATGTGGGTGAGCCTCCCACCAACCAAAGTTTTGATTTTAAAGCATTAAAATGAACAAGAGCGCCGCAAGGTAAATCAAGTTAAATACTGCTGGCCATAAATATTTGACCAGTGCACCCTGTTGTGTGTTGTGTTTGTGTGTGTGTGTGTGTGTGTGTGTGTGTGTGTGTGTGTGTGTGTGTGTGTGTGTGTGTGTGTGTGTGTGTGTGTGTGTGAGGCAACGAGAAGGCATTAAAGATGCAGTGGAACAGGGTTTGTGTTTGCTTTGAATGCACAAACTGACCTGAATACACAAACTGTGGCAGGGCGCGGAGCTGGCAGCACATCTGCATCTGTTTAAGGGGAAAACCCTGCTCTCGATTTTTAATAAAGTGGCTGATTTGATGCAGGAGGCTTCGCTTTGCGTGTCTTTCTGAGATAAATGACCAGCTTCATACCTTATAACTACTTTAGATTCTCCATTTCAGGAATATTTATGTCGTTGCTGGATCTAAACACATCCTGCTATTTCAACTCTGAATCCAGGATTACAGTGTGGCGTTGTTGATTATCGTTATTTTGTAAAACATATCGTTGGAGGTCAGACAGCTGGAGGGTTGCCAGGTATGCGACAGCAGCTGCGTGCATGTACAGTAGGTGTGCATATACATCAAAGATCACCTGCTGAGGTTCGAGTGGAGAAAATGCTCATTTATGTGACTTTGAGCAAACTGCTCGGAGAAAGTCAGAAGCTGCTCTGGTTTTCATGCACAACCTAATTGTTTGAGATGGTAAAAAGTTAACAGAAACTCAAATAACCATTTGTTCATACCGACAAAAGAGCATCTCCAAATGCAAAACCAGCCCTGCTAGAAATAAGCCCAATATTCCTAAATCTAGTCAAATTTGTCTTATTATGAGCAAAAATATCTCTGCCAATGGAGTAAGAAATATGTTCTTGACTAGAACTCTTAAAACTAGCAAAATAGTATGAAAACAGTCTTCAGTTTTCCAGAAACGAGGCTTTTAAATTTTCTAAGAAATGAGTTATTGCAGTGTCCAAATGCACGACAGGCTGAAGTTAAGCCGGGCTCTGGTCTGGTGAGACCCCATTCCTTTTGCCGTATTGTCCAAGGTCATCCAAGCTTATACAAGGTTATCCGGGACCTTGGATTCCTCAGTTTTTCACATTATCGCTGCAGCTATCTGTTTTTTTTGGGGAGATTTCTCTCGTTTCGGAAAGTTGGCCGTTGTGGCTCCTTTGGCTTCCCCTATTGATTTTATGAAGTCCTCCAGCTGTTTCACCTGATGGCTCCTGAAACACTTTACTAAATTTAGTTGTAGCCGTCGCTTCCAAGAGCCGTGAATCACCGGCCTCGTTGGCAAAGTTACCTGCAGCTAAATAGAGTTGTGATTCAGGAATTTACGTCTCAGAAGTCCTGTTATTCGTCTGTTGGATTAAATGATGAACAAGTGCGCTGGACAACATCTGTCAAAAAAAACTGAGCTCAGACTGTCGAGGTGCAAAGAGAAGAAGAAGAAGAAATCCATACACAGAATTCAAAATTCACCTGCATGTTCTGTTAGCAGCAGCCCGACGGCACGGATCACAAACAACAAACAACAAACAACAAGAACAGACTCCATGAAACATTCAGCTGCTGCAACTGATTTTGTTTCATAATTCAAGATCAGTTTTAGCTGAACTTCACCGAGGCAACAAGACTTTCAGACTCGCTGATCATAACCCATCGATGTACTGATCATCGAGAATTCACGTGTCTGTAACACAATGCCAATAAGGAAAGCCATAAGCAGTGGTCTTAGAGAAGCAACTGTTGCTGCACATCAATCTGGAGGTTATAAAGGTTATGATACCAGTTCAGCGTATATTAGTGGGCGATTATTGACGAGCAGAAAACAGTTAAAGGAAATGTACGCCGAGGTCTGACAGTGGAAGAAAACGACAAGCTGCAAGCCTCGCTGGGCAGGATAAATGCTGAAACCCCTGGCAGCACAGCTGGAAGGATGAACAGTGTCGGGACCCGGAGGGATCCGTGCACGAGTGAGCATCCCTGTTAACAGCATGGACCAGAATCCTCCAGGGCGGCGTGGCGGACTGACGGAGTCACACAGGAAGTCACTGCTGCCGAAGGGGGATCTACAAGTGACTAAACGATGGCGTACTTGCTGCTGCTTCTTCTTCTTCTTCCGTTTGTTTGATCAATAGTGACAAGTTATAGATCGTTTTCTGTTGGCTAAAAGTACGATCAGTTAATTCTTATGTTTTTACATCATCAACCCTTTCTGCTTAATCCCTCTGAGCAGGGGGGTCGATTCTACCCAGGACGCCCTTCCTGGACATGGGGAGAGACAGACAACCATTTACACTCACACCGACAGGAAATGTAGAGGTGTCAGTCGACCTTGTATGTTTTTTGGAGTGTCACAGAAAGACTCCCACCAGGCCCTGGAGTCGAACCAGGAACCTTCTTGCTGCGAGGCAAGAGTGCTAACCACTTCTCTCTGCACAAAAACAAGATTTGAAGAAGGGCTACCACCTTTAGCTCGACTATGTCTACATAATATGCCACTTAAATAATTTTCTATTAAAACATGACAACGTTTTTGAAAGAAAATCTCCTAATTCATGAAAACATTGATCCACCAAGAAAGCTCCGGTGGTGAAGCTGTAAAATGTGATTATATCTGATAGGAATGATGCACAAAAGAGCTGTAATGAAGCCCAGATTGTTTAAAAGAGAGCTGCTTTTTTCCCCTTTCATGTTCCCGCTGAGACGGAGAGACGTGACTGTTGTGTGAATCGGCTGTCAGGCCGGACCTACGGAGCTGTCAGCGCCGCTTTCCATGCATCAAACAATCACCAGCGTTGTAGGTTTAAAGTGTTCCTGTTTACGCCTGTCTCTTGAAGTTAACTCACACACTCGCTCATCACACGGCGGAGCTGAGACAGTAAACCGAGCCGAGTGACCCGCCCCTGTAAATAACATCAACCGACCGGGAATAAGTACGGAAAAAACCTGCAGATCACATCTGAGGGAGGACCGAATTAGCGGCGGGGTGAAATGAATCTACACACGCAGAAAAGACAACGCCAGCCAGTCAATTATTAATAGTCCAGAGGAAAAAAAGAGCACACACACACACACACACACACACACACACACACACACACACACACACACACACACACACACACACACACACACACACACACACACACACACACACACACACACACACACACACACACACACACACACACACACATATACACATGCTGCTTACACCCCTGTGGAATCGGCCTAATATGAAGGAAAAATTCAATTATCCTACAAAAGTGAATAAATTTGCAGCATCGCAGCCCCTGGCTGTAAGCTGCGGCTGCCTTTTCCCAGGATGCACTGGTGTGGGTTGAGGCTTATTAATGGGACCTGGAAATCTTTTAGTTCTGTCACAATGAAAATGCAGCGAGAGTCGTGCCTTGCGTTAAACTTGGACTGTCAGCGGAGTTGCAGATGGCCCGGTTTCTGGTCCCGCCCGCCTGAGAACAAAACGGAAACCAGACGCTGGTTCTGGAATAAAAACTAACGAGAAATCTGATTCCAATTTGTTTACGTCTTAAAGAGCCCAGGAAATGTTACAACGATCTGACTAAGCGGTGCTCCGTTAACGGAGGCTTATGTTCAAAGGTTCAAGTCCCCCGTCTGGGACATGGAGTTAGGGTTAGGGTTGGGGGTTAGGGTTAGGGGTTGCGTTAGGGTTAGGGGATTAGGGTTACAGGGTTAGGGGGTTAGGGGTTGCGTTAGGGTTAGACAGTTAGGGTTAGGGGGTTAGGGTTAGGGGTTGCGTTAGGGTTACAGGGTTAGGGGTTGCGTTAGGGTTAGGGTTACAGGGTTAGGGGTTGTGTTAGGGATAGAGGGTTAGGGTTAGGGGGTTCGGGTTAGGGGTTGCGTTAGGGTTAGGGTTACAGGGTTAGGGGTTGTGTTAGGGATAGAGGGTTAGGGTTAGGGGGTTCGGGTTAGTGTTAGGGTCAGGGTTAGGTTAGGCGATTGCGGATCCCCTGAGGGTAACCAATACGCTTCTCCCTCCTTCGCTCATTAGCGCTCCAGAGGTTGGAGAAGGTAGTGTTGCACTCTTGCTCGTACATCCGGTTTGAGATCCGTGTGCAACAAAGTACTTTATCTGTGGTGTATGGTGTGGTATCTCTGAGTGAGTTTCAGAGCTTTTGTTTTGAGATGTGCTGTATGGTGCCTTAGGAGCTCTGGGAATCCCTTATGAGTGCAGCCGGATTATGAAGGATCCGATGTCTTCGTACTGGCTAGTGGGTGCATTTTGAGAGGAGAGCTGTGAGGTTAGGATGATAGTTAGGAGAGGAGAGGTTAAGGTGAGGGGAGAGGTGGGGGGAGTTGATGCAAGGAGAGGGTAAGGTGCAAATGGAGGGGAGGGAGGAAATGTGGGGTTTTTTTGGGGTTAGGGTTACTGCTGTCTGTCTCAAATAAACACTGCATTATGTGAGGGATTTGTGTCTTGCGGTCCTGGGCAACCTGGGTTGGTTTTAAAGGAACTCCCTCGGCCTATGATGACATGGCCTGGAGCGTAAACTTTTAAGACACAAATGATGCGAATCAAAGCCGTTTTGAGTCAAATCTGTTTTTCTTGTTGAGGTTACAACGAAGCATCGACAGTGTAGATTACTAGTTCCAGAGGCTTAAGTGATGATTCTGGGGACATCTTTGTTATAAAGCCCAGTCCTACAGAAGCTGGATGGGTTTTCTTCCACAGGTCCAGTAAGACAATCGAGTCTAGGAGCTATAATGGATGCAGAGGATGCAACAAGTGAGCGGGACGAAGCGCTAACATGTCGTACTCAGTGTAGCGTCGCTTGTTGAGCGTTTTCTGAGGTCAAGCAGTCGCCGCGCCGCTGCGAGCGAACTGAACCACGTTCATGTCATCGCTCTGAAGCCACGAGCGCGACTCCAGCACTCCTGAAGCTGCTGGAGTGTTGTTGTGTTGTTTTTTGTTTGTCAGCAGCAGGTTTTCATGCTTTTGTCTTTCAGCCTGTCTGATTGCACAGTTGGGTTGACGACTGTCGGTGGCTTCGCTCCGAGCCGCTTCCCGTTTGATCCGACAGTCGCAGTAAACCTGCGGCTGATTGATGCCTTCTCATGTTGCTGCTCGCATGGCTCGCTGGCGCTGCGGACAGATTGATGCTGACGCGTGTGACCGGCCACACGAAACAGCATGTGACAGGCGTGTTGGGGAGACGGGCTGCAGAGACAACGGCGTGTTGTGTTCAGGTGCAGCAGCTTAGCCCGATCTCCGGGGAAATTTGGGCTCAGTTACGCAACAAAAGCCAATTTTATTGTGTTGAACCCAGAGTGGACGGGATTACTCGGAGATACTGCAAATATTATTCATGTATTAAAATAAACTGGAACAAAGAGGGGAACACTGGAGGAAAATGAGGAGTGTAATAACTTATCATGGACCCGTGTTTTCATTTATGCTCCTAATTTCAAGTGACACCAGAGCGTTCCCTGGGCGTCAACCTGAAACCAAGCGGGTCTAACGAAACCGAGCAAAGGTGGCAAACAGTTATCATCTTTTATTTTCCTTCCTAAAGGAGGATAAAAAGCCTGGCAGGTTGTTTTTTGTGTCAGGGCTTCACTACAGGAAGCCAGAAAGTGAAAGTTGGCAAACGGGAGTTATGTCCGTCACTGTGGGCGGAGGCTGCAGCACGCCAATGCCGCTCGCCGATGCCGCTCGCCGCTGCCGCGCTCTCTGGAGGGAAAATGCTTCAATAACTCGACTGTGAGGAAGAAAACTGGTTCAGCGCTGCAGCTGCACAGCATGAAACTGGGTAACCAAGTGGCTTTCTGTTTATCACCATACGGGTGGACTTAAGTAGCGAGGACCGGTACTCGTCAGCGGCTCCCCGGTTGTCCTAATGTTGTTCTACAGGTGGTCCTCGAGGGACCAAACAGCATCGAGATCTCTGGCAGCGAAACCTCAAACTTCCTTGAAAAAATTGATTCATGAAACTTTGCTTCAAGGATAAATAAAGTATTATTGACCTTAATTGAACCGAGCTCCGGGTCACCTGGATGCAGGTGTTTGTTCAAACAGTCTTTCTACCCAGCAGCCCATGCACTCCTCAATGCCGTAATTGATTAAATGACAGAAAATAATGGCGGAAAAACACTAAAAGCATTTCCAGACCTCCGGACCAGAAGTAAACGTACAGACGGAGGCCAGAAAACAAAGTGCGTCCTCTCCCTTCATCATCCTCCCTTCATCCTCTCCTCGTTCATTTCTACATTCCCTCCTTGTACGCCTGTCTTTCATCCATCTGCCCTTTTGTCCTACCGTCATCCCCCCCACCCCCCCAGCAGGTGGAGGGGGTCCAGACCTGCTCACATCAAAGTTTCTCTCTCTCTGTTTTATTTCTCTTTAAAGAGGAGGTATGGGCTGAGACAGGTGAGTATGTAGGTCAAGCCTGATGTAAGACGCGTTGGGCTGTAAAAGCTGCCGACGGCAAAAAGAGGCTCACAAATGCTAGACTGAAAATCCAAACTTTTAAAGGTAAACAACTATTGGCCGGATCCAAGTAACTGGTTCAATACTAATAAACGGGCTTTTATCCAGAACAACAAACTAAACTTCACAGCACAGCAGGCACTACTTTTCCTGTTGTACTTGGACCTGGCTGCAAAAGGATGAGGGGTGTCAACCCTGACCTTAGGTCTCTTCATTTAGAGCCGGTCCAGGTGGTAAAACCACTTCTGACCACATGGAGGCAGCAGAAGGTAGTGATGTTCGATACCACCAATTTCCTCTCCGATCCGATATTGAGTAAAATTCAGGCTGGTATCGACGATACCGATTTGATACCGGTTCAATGCAATAACACTAAAATATTGTGTATTTTAGATGGTTTAAGATGGTTTAAGATGGTTTCAGAATAAAATACATCAGAATCACTTATTTAGCTACTTATATTAAACTCAGTATTATACTGAGGTAGCAGCTCATTCACAATATAGTCTAGCGGTTACAACAACAGAAAAACCATTGTTTGAAAAAGGTGTTTCCATCACTAACAAAGATCCTAAGTAAGATAATGCTAATACATAAGAGAATAATAAAGAAAAATAAGAACTACGATAAAAATGAAAATGAAAAAAAGTAGTTCCTACCAGCAGAGTGTCATTTAGACAAAATCTGAATAGTTTAGTTACTTTCTACCATATTCCTGTTAATGATATACATAACCACAAATGACTGAAGTATCAAAAGTATCAATATTTTAGTTTGAGAATCGATTTTAGAGCATACAGATATCGGAAGTATTAATATTTCAGTATTGATCCGCACATCACTACTACATGTGTCCTCTATGTGGAATCATACATGACAACAATGTTGGTCACCATAGCTATGCAGAAGACACTCAGATTTACTTGGCAATACATAATTACAAATGACTGAAGTATCAAAACTATTGATATTTCAGTATCGATCTGCACATCACTAGCAGAAGGTTCATGTGCATCTCTAGTGGAGCAAAGTGGCGTTAGAAAATGTGCTGGACCCCCAGGATACCAACTTTACTGACTGATTACTGACAGTGGCCGTTCTGTCCATATGCCTCCATGTGGTCAGACGTGGTATTGCTACACGGAGGTTGAATTAAATCAATATTTCAACGATGCAGAACAGATCCTACATCCTAGCCAGGACTAACCAGAACCGACGGAGTGAACAAGAGAGAGAGGGAGAGAGAAAGAGAGCTGTAAAGAGCAGGAGAGCTCGTGACACATGCAAAGATGGGGCTCTGCTTCGAGCTACAGTCGACCTCCACGCAGCGCACACCTTCCTCCCAGCATCCCCTCGGTGTGTCTCCGAGCCACCACACGGGGGTTAAATGTCACCCCAACGTGAAGCGATGCCACAGCTGTACATGTAGGTGTGTGTGTGTGTGTGTGTGAAAGTCCAGATGTTTTCTTGCATAATTTCACACTAAATCTTGCAAACTTTGGGACCCATAACCGTGGCGATGATGTCATTAAGAGATGTTCAGACCGAACGGAGATAAAGTACGAGCTCTGTTCCGGCGACAAGTTCCTGCAAGACGAGCGTTTGCAAAAAACAATTTAAACGCAGCACTAAACCTGGCAGGACGGCAGCAGTTGCACCAGCAGAATAACAACTCCGGAGCAGCTCCGGGGACGCCGTGGGTCGGATCCCCGATCCCACGCCCTGCACGACTTTGTGCATTTCAAACAGACACAGATGTCGTTTTTCCTTTTCCCACGTCGCATCGATGAAGAAACCCACCAAACTGCTCCTTTAGATCACTAATAGCAGTTGGATAATGAGTTCTTATGAAGGAAATAGCTCTCGTGTGCAGCGTTATGCGCTACCTTCACGGAGGCTGACAGCTTGTCTCCTAGCAACACCAGCTCACAGTTGTCCAAAGGCAAAGTGAAACAGCCAATCAGAGGCCTGACGATGTGTCCACAGAAGGTGAGATGCGCAAAGCACACAGATTACAGCTTAACTTCAGTTGGACGTTGTCTTGTTTCCTCTGTTATTGAGCCGCTGATGGCGTAACATGGCCAACCTGGAGCCTGATGAAGACGAGAGGAAGAGGAGGGGGGCACTCATTGTCGTTGCTTCTTTTTCTGTTTTATTCCTGTCTTCATCAGCTCTGACCATCTGTATGAGGCTGCTGTGTGAACGAGTTGGCAGCAAACGAGTGTGTGTGTGTCAGAGAGGGTTGCCAGATCAATCGGCAGCAGGAGCCCCAGTGACTTATGGGATAGATCAGCGCTACAGAGCTGCTGTGTGTCCTGATAAAACACACACACACATTTCTATTTATACCCTCTTTATGCTGCTGCAGACAGGTCAGAGGGCGCGCAGGAAGACATGCATCACAAGAGGATGTGTGTGTGTTGCATCTCATCTGGGATGCCAAACGCAGAACCGGTCAGCGTCTCGTTTAGAGGGACCATATGTCCGCTACACAAACACATGCACAACAATGTAACACACACCCAAAACCCCAGAGAAAGTGATCTCATCAAACTTTAAATGCTCTCCAGCTCGTCACAGCGCTATTCTGGTGTCGCTGGACTCTTTCTGTGAAAGAGACAACTTAGACAACCTAGAAGGAGTTTCTGCACCCAGATATTGGATAAGCACCTTCAGACAACGACATCTTTAGCATTAGTGAAGGAATGAGTCCTTCTCAGTACGTAGATGACATGTTGTTGACACCGCCGCTCTCACCTGTTACCGGCAGGGAAGCAGCAACCCGGTTCAGAGATCCAGACGGATTTCCACGGCAACATTGCTGCAACTAGTGTTGTTTCTGTCAGCCTGTTTCAATTTTAGTTTTAGTCTGGTCTTTGGGTCAAGCTATCATTTTAGTTTTTATTAGTTTTAGTCACGTTCATTCTCCTTTTAGTCGTGTCAAGTTTCAGTCGACTAAAAGTCTGAGCATTTTAGTCTTATTTTAGTCAGAACTGTCCATTTTAGTCTTGTTTTAGTCAAAGATTGTATTTAGCCAAACCCATTTTACAATTCAAACAAGGTTATCTTATTATTATATTATTGTCACCTTATAGACTCAAGAATACATTCATTCCAGATACAGAAGACTCTCATTTGAGTTTACAACATATTTATTTTACCGCATTTCTCCCCGTCTTTTTCACATTGGGTTTTCTTTTCCACGTCTTTGTAGGAAAGTGTATCCAAAGATGGATCTTCTTTTTCTTCTCCCAGCCCCAGAGAAGATCCCCGCGTTTCTCTATGTAACTTTGTTTTTAATTGACGTGAATCTAGAGCTCTGCGTTAACGGCATCAGCCTCTAACTCTGCAGCTGCATCTTCTGGATCTGATTCCCCGCTGCAGCGACTGGGATTGAGGACGTGACGTCCTCCAGCAGCAGAACTAAACCAGAGAAACTACTGAAAACATGGATGTTAAGGATCTTTGGCAGAACATTTCGTCTCGTTTTGGTCAACGAAAATGAAGACACATTTTATCAGTTTTTATTTTGTAATCTACATTTTAGTCGCGTTTTCCTTCCTCTACGATATTGCATTATAAGTTTGGACACACTTCCCCATTTGTGTGAATGAGAAGGTGTGTCCAAACTTTTGGTCTTTTGGTACTGTATTTAATTATCGTTATCGTCACATGACCAGCATTTTCGCTGTGTCTCGTCTCGTTTTCCTCAGGTGATAAAGGTTTGATGATGATGACATGAGCTCTTCATTCAGGATCAGCTCGTTGAGACTTTTCTAATAATTATAGTGCGGCATCTAGATTCAGACCTCATCGCTTCCCAGAACTGATATATTTCTCACAGTGCAGATACCCAGATGGTGGACTCAAGGATGCTAAAGATCTCCTGTCCTTCATAGTGATGGGACACTCAGTCCAGTTTTTGATCAAAAAGAAGAGCAGTAATTGACTTTAAATCGCTCATAAAAATGGGAAAAATTAAACCCGGGACTGCAACATTTGAGTTCAATCTGTTAGGAGTTTACCGTCGACAAATCTCACAGAAGTACTCCAGAAGTACTGAAGCATGTAGAAAGAAGGGTGGGCTTCAGTGTGATGTGTCGCAGTAAAACATAGCTATTTGTTTCTCTAATCAAAAAACCTGACGCTCATACTGGCATGGACCGTTTGACGGATAACCTGTTGTCAATCATCGAGTGATGCTTTGGAGCCGGCAGTGAAATAAATCATGAATCCAAACACAGTTTTTTCCAGAATTCCTTTTCTAGCCAGAGTTTCGACTCGAGGTTTTCCTGTCAGTGGCCTGGATACCGTCTGAGAAACAGACACTCCAGACCCCGCTGCAGATCACTGCTCTGTAATAAGTGAAGCCTCTCATATGGGCTGGCGGAGGACAGTTATCATAGATGTTGGTACGAAGATTACGAGACGGTCGTCCCGGCAGAGATACGCATCACATATCACAACATCTTGTTGCACTGAAATAATCTTGACAATGTTAGATTAATTGCCTTACAAAGTGGAACAAAGATATATGTGTAGCCAAACATGTTCAAATATATGCAAATGTGAGGAATTAACATCCTAAAGGGATGTGTCTAATCTCTGGGAGCCGGTTTGGTAGATTACAATCGCCGCTGCTCTGCTGTGCGTCAACATTTTCTCACTCGGCTGATGAAGTTGAAACTCATCACTGACTTCAGCGTCACTTCTGAGGCAGACGTGTGTGTTTCTGTGCTGCACTGAAAATGGCTTCACACTTCAATTCATGCAATTTACATGTATTACTTGTTTTTTTTATGATTAAAAGTGTAAAGTGAAAGAGATTCGTCGGTGTGAATTTGTCTTAACGGCTCCACAACTTCAGCTGTTTGGGGAAAAAAAAAAGATGCCTGTTTTGTCAGAAGTGGTTGAGTGAATAAAAGCAGCAGGAAATGTTTTATGTGGAGACACCAACAAGACTAAAAAGATGAAATGAGACGCTGTCATACGATCTGTCACGGCTCCGATGGCGGCGGCGGGGGAGGAGGGGCGGGAAGAGAGTCTTCACTGACCGTCAGTAAAAACAAATCTGCCTGTCGCTCCGTCACAAAGACGCTGGGAAAACAAGCTGACAGCAGATTTGGGGGGGTGGGGGGGTTGTGTGCAGCGGGGAGGACAGGAAACATAACAAAACAGAGAAGTCAAACACTGACTGTTTGTTCACGTCTGCTCACAACATCTGGAGCTAACCGAGGGCGTCGGCGCGCCGGCCTTCAGGTCATGTGATTGGCAGGCGACATAACCGGCATGTCAAGCAGCAGCCGGATGCTTCGGCTGCACCGTCACGTCCCATCAGCCGGGTCTGGAGACCGCCGCAAACATTAGTCACCTGCACTTCATTTGAATTTACGCTGACCTTTTTTCAACAATTCTTTGCTTCTCTGTTCATAATGGCTGCTTTTTAGGGGGCAGAGTCAAACTTAGGAGGTTCAGCAACCTGATGTGGAATAAAAACGCGGATGCTGTGTGATTCTACCCTGACTTGGGTCTGTGATGTCACAGAACCCTGACAGCCTGAACTGCTTTATGAATGACATGTTTTCAGATGCACATCACGGCTTTTGAATCTAAAGATACTTCAAACATCCATAAAAGCTCTTTATCCCAGAATCACTATTATTTTCCTCACAAGGTTTAAGATTTAAGAGTCTCATTTTCTTTCATATTTTGCCTTCGTGTTTGTGTTTCTTAACAAGAACTATTAAGTTATGTTCAAACTTTTATCGATTTACTTTTTGCAAGTCTGAAGAGAGAATGAATGCTATGATAAATCTCTGGAAGAACCATTTTTGTAACGCCACAGTTCAAGAATGCACTTTCATGTCCACACTCTACTTTTTACCAAAGCAGCAAAAACAGGGAACAGAAATTTCCGCGTTCTGCAACCGTTTAGACCATTTAAGAGGGAAAACTGCGGGATGATGTGGCAGAAAAAAAGTCTGAATTTCAGTGTTCAACGGTAAAAAGAAAGAGATTTCTGTGAAGGTGTGTTCCTCAACACGGCCGATGACCCAGTCATCATATACCCCTTTTCCACCAAACTGGTTCCAGGGCTAGTTCTGGGCCAGTGCTGAGTTTGGAACCAGGTTTTCTGTTTTTCCACTGACAAACAACTGGCTCCGGGCCACCTTAGCCCCCGAGCTATGGACAAGCTAACCGGTTCCTCAGCTGGTTCGCAAGTTGAACGAGTTTTGAACCAGCACCATCACCGGCCCAGAACCAGCCCTGGAACCGGTGTGCTTCCCTCTGAAACACAGTTCAGATTGAAGAATTTATGTGTCGTAAGTAGGCCTGTGTTGTGATTTTCCGATTCTCAACCGATTCTCATATTAATTCCTAAAACTCGATTTGTATGTCAAAAGATCGATTTTTTTTTATTCTTTTTTTTTTACATTCATCATTACATTACAACTTTTGGTATTTTTTTGTTTATGCCCAAAAAAAGAGAATGTTTTGTTGGACACGAGAATAACTAGTGCCATGTTTTTGCCTTTAAATATGTTTAAAGGTATGAAAACATTAAAGTTTTCAGTTATAATTGCATAAATTGTCTATATTTATTTGCTTTATATACCGTCTTGGGGTTACATTTGCATAAAATGCTAAAAACCAAATTCTCAAAAATGGGAAAAAATAAAACGTATTTCATCCGTCTCTGTTTGCTGTCCTGGATCTGTTTGGTAATTCTGACCCACACAATGTTTCTGAAAGCAGTTCTATCAGCATTCTGGGAGGTGATTGGTCCTTACAACCTTCATTAGCTGCCAATACTTGCTGTTGAATCTCAGTATAATACTAGTATTAATAAGTTGCATAACTACACAGTCATGCAATAGCTGAAAAAACTTAATAACACTAACCCAAATCGATATCGGAATCAAATCGGATCGAATCAAATCTTGATAAATCGATTCTGAATCTTAAGAATCGGAATCGAATCGATTTTTGACATTTGAATCGATCCCCAGCCCTTTGTATTTTATAGCTCTTTGTATTTTATCAACTGAGATCCGTCTGTTTATCTGTAGCACAAAGACGATGGTTTTCTACTACTGTTTTTTTTTATCAGTGAGCTCTGTTGGCTGTTTTCCTGTAAAAAACAGTTAGTTGTTTGATCAGGGGAAACCTGACGGACACTCAGCAGACGTCCAGAGGTGATCAGCTGAGTCCTAATGAAGTAATGAGGGGTGATTGTGACTCATCCTGAGACGCCGTCTGCAGTCAGATGTGATTTGGCTGACGGCTGATGCATCACGGCCTTCCGTCCACACTCTCCTGGCCGAACATTTGGCCTTCTGAACGTCAGCTTGCACCCCCCCCCCCCAAACACACACACATCCACTACCCGGTGAACGGGTGAAGCGATGCAGAAAATGGGATTCAGGTTTGTCCCTCTGCAACCTTCCCTTCACTCATTTGGATGCGTTGGCTTATTCAGACTGAATGCTTTTTACACTCACATTATGTTGCTAAAGTTACTCCATCACACACACACACACACACACACACACACACACACACACACACACACACACACACACTCCATTTCCCCTCACACCAAGTCGCCAGCATTTCACGCTCTATATAGGCCATCATTACAGGAAATGAAGAAACACCTCTCAGTTTAAAGATGTGGTTTGTTGCCACATCTCATTTCCACTCCGAGTGTGTTTTATCTCCGGCAAGATAAGCGGGATAAAGCAAGCCCTTATCTGCCAAGTGCTAAGTGGATGAGAAGCTACACTGTACGGCATGTGTAAAGCGGACAAATAAGGCTGATACCGGCTACATCTTAAAGCGCCCGGGGTGCATTCCATTGAGAATGCAATGTGGCAGGCGATGGCCTCCGAGGCGGAGATGCGATGCACTCGCCGCTCAGATGAAGCCGAGAGCTTGGATCGACGGAGGAGAAGGAGGGAGGGCGAGGGACTGTTCACATTAATATTAACATCTGGTTTTCCAGCGTGTGTGTGTGTGTGAGGTGTTCCCGATGAAAAGCTGACCAGTAAATCACAACGGCACTCCGTCGACGTCCCAGCAGCCTCATTACAGCTCTGTTTACACGGAGGCTGTATGATGGAGGGATGAGGCGCCATGCTGAATATCTTCTATCAGTCTGTGGTGGAAGGTTCAACCACATCTGCAGGCGTGTGCTGGGGGGGGCATCAAACTAATACAGCAGGCTGGCTCAGTTCTGGGGACGGTTCTGGACCCTCTGGAGATGACCTCTACAGGAGATCCTTCACACCTCTACAGGAGAACCTTCAGACCTCTACAGGAGATCCTTCAAACCTCTACAGGAGATCCCTCAGACCTCTACAGGAGAACCTTCAGACCTCTACAGGAGATCATTCAGACCTCTACCTCTACAGGAGAACCTTCAGACCTCTACAGGAGATCCCCTCAGACCTCTACAGGAGAACCTTCAGACCTCTACAGGAGATCATTCAGACCTCTACCTCTACAGTAGAACCTTCAGACCTCTACAGGAGATCCCTCAGACCTCTACAGGAGATCCCTCAGACCTCTACAGGAGAACCTTCAGACCTCTACAGGAGATCCCTCAGACCTCTACAGGAGATCCTTCAAACCTCTACAGGAGATCCCTCAGACCTCTACAGGAGATCCCTCAGACCTCTACAGGAGATCCCTCAGACCTCTGCAGGAGATCCCTCAGACCTCTACAGGAGATCCCTCAGACCTCTACAGGAGATCCCTCAGACCTCTACAGGAGATCCCTCAGACCTCTACAGGAGATCCCTCAGACCTCTACAGGAGATCCCTCAGACCTCTACAGGAGAACCTTCAGACCTCTACAGGAGATCCTTCAGACCTCTACAGGAGATCCCTCAGACCTCTACAGGAGATCCCTCAGACCTCTACAGGAGATCCCTCAGACCTCTACAGGAGAACCTTCAGACCTCTACAGGAGATCCTTCAGACCTCTACAAGAGATCCTTCAGACCTCTACAGGAGATCCCTCAGACCTCTACAGGAGAACCTTCAGACCTCTACAGGAGATCCTTCAGACCTCTACAGGAGAACCTTCAGACCTCTACAGGAGAACCTTCAGACCTTTCATATTTTTTTCCCTTTTTGTCTATTTTAGTGTACAGTTTTGTACAAAAGTGTTTCCATGGCCTGCTGAAGATTCTCTGGAGGCATTTCAGAACTTTCAAACCTCTTATCGGGAAAAGTAGATCAGCTTAATCAAAAAATGATATTTACAGCATAAAGTTCGCTTATAACAATTTATGGCCCAAATCCTGACTTTCTTTCTTTATTGTTTTCTTTCAGTAATGCGCTCCCCGTTTAATATCAGAATGTGCAGCAAAGCTATTGTTCTGCACCCTGGAACCTTTCCACCCGGTCCATCACAGCCGCACCGTGGCTCGCCTCCAGCGCCGCCCCCCCCCCCCCCCCCAGGAGGCACCAAGGTGAATACCACCTCTGTTTCCTCCACACTCCGGGAAAGGCTTTAGCCTGCAACCCCAGGGCACGTTATAGCTTCGGTTTAAGCTTTTAAACATGATTCAACTTGAACAGTACAGAGAGCTTTACAAGTGTGGGGAATGTTCTTCTTAACGAATCATCCCAAGCCTCCTCCCTGCGTATTTTCAGCAACTGAGGACACACGGACTTCACTGATACCTCTTTTCCACCAAACCGGTTCCAGGGCTTGTTCTGGTTCACAACTCGTTCAACTTGAACTGGTTTGCTTTTCCATAGCTCGGGGTGCTAAGGGGAGCCACGTCATTACGTCGCTGCAAACGTCAGTTCTTCTCTGGTTTGCAGCTTTTGCTGGCGGCTTGTGAGCTTCACTGCTCAACACTGCCCCCTCGTGGTTCCCGGTGGTATTGCTCAGTTTGTTGCAACCAGGGCCCTGGAATCGGACGAAGGGGTCCATCCGTCCTCTGCACGGAGCATAAATGCACATTGACTGTATATTTTTAATGTGGTTCAGTTCCGAGTTTTGATTCTAAGTGAAAATGAGGTTTAAAATGAGTTTAATTGTATCCGAAATTATATTTAATATACTTCTTTCTGTAGATCCTTCAAATTAATTTAATTATTATATTATTAATTTCAATGCTTCATCCGGATGAGACTGTGCATTAAAACCTTTTAACTCATTTTGTTCTCGTCACTGAAGCCTTTTGTCCATCTCGGACCTGAAAGAAGTGCAGCTTCAAACCTTTAAAGTCATCCGTGTGCCACTTCGGTCCAGTCTCCTTCCTCTTCTTGGTTTCAGAGACAAAGGTGCTGTCATGCTGTAATGCATGCTGCTTTTCCTCCAAACCGGTTCCAGGGCTGGTTCTGGGCCGGTGCTGGTTCACAACTCTTTCATCTTGCGAACCAGCTGAGAACTGATTTGTGTTTCCACAGCTCTGGTGCTAAGGGGAGCCACGTCAGTATGTCGCTGCGTTTGCGTTGGCGCAAAAGTTGAAGCAACAACAAGGTATTTGCTCTAACAGGACTTGGTCCACGTAGCTCCTCCGTGGACACATCTCTAAAAGACAGGTTGTCTCCTCCTCAGACCCATGATGCTTTGCTGCATCCAGATTAATTCTTATTTGACAATGTCTCCGTCTCCCAGTCTTGCTATTCCCGTTGGTCTTAATAACTCCCCCCCCCTCTGCTTACATAAGCGGTTCTTTCCTCTAAACCAGCAAAGAGTTGGTGCTACCTTGGAACCGGGTTTTCTTTTTTTTTTTTTTTTTTTTAAGATTTTTTTTGGGCTCTAGTGGCCCTTTATTGAGATGCAGACTGGAAAGGGGTAGAGAGAGAGAACGGGGAAGACACGCAGCAAAGGTGTGTGGGCTGGATTCGAACCCGCGCACCGCTGCAGGAGGAGGACTGTAGCCTCAGTATATGAGCCGCTGCTTAACCCACTGCGCCACCAAGCGGCCCGGAACTGGGTTTTCTAACCCGAAGCCAGTTCTTTGTCAGTGGAAACAGAAAACCCGGTTCCAAACTCAGCACTGGCCCAGAACCAGAACCAGAACCAGCCCTGGAACCGGTTTTTTGGAAAAGGGGTAAGAGAGACACTTGGAGGTGAGGGATGTGGCAAACATTTATGTGAAAAATGACATCCCGCTGCCCTCAAAGGCTGTGAAATGAGATTCAGACCCATAAATGATTTCAATTCAACACCAATATTAGAGAACGTGGACGATAAAGTCACAGAGAGGGGACACGCAACGTTGTTTCTGTATCGGTCACCCCAGGAACCGTTTGATGGGTTTGGACGGGAGCTTTGGGAGCGCCAGCGTTCCCGCTGCTGCTAAAACTGCTAATAGACCCATCGGTGCAGTCACCGGCGCAGCAGCAGGACACAGATTCAAACCAGATGCTCAACCCGCGACATGCAGCTGCGAGGACGCCGCTCATCTCCTTCGGACGCTTTAATTGGCGGCGCCAACCGAGGCCAGGTTGTACGAGTCACCTCCACGCCCGTTAGATACGCCGATTCACCAGAGGCAGAGATGCTTCGTGTTTCATGTTGTTTTATTGTTTTCTGTTTAACCTCTGTGCTGTCAGCGTCTCTGGGGAGGAGCATCTCTCTTTGGAGAGTTGTGACCGCAAAAGTGCAATTAAAGACTGGAAATAAACAAATAAATAAAAGACCAGACTGGATAAAAGGCTGCACGATAGCTCATTTACAGCCTTTTCTTACAGACTAAAAAAAGAAAACGGCAAAACACAAACACGAGCAAAATGAGAGAAATAAGAAGAATATATCCTAATTTTACCCCATTTTAAAACGACAACAATTTATAAAGTGTCACAGTTTTATGATTCTCTGCCGTCTAACATGACCTGTGATCTGATTTACCAAAGAATTTCCAGTTTTAGCCAAATCAGATGCCAGATTAGTGATAAAACCCCCTGAATCCCACGGCTGTCAGCCAAAACGTTGATCATAATAGACGGCAGATGGCGAGCAGTGCGAGCGGTCTGGTTTTAGTTCGGTTTCAGCCAACATCTTTCAGATTCGCCTCTGCGGCTCGAATCTTCCTGCCCTTCGTCGTCTTCTCTTTCCGTTACAGTTGGTGTGTGCAGATCGGTCGCCCGCCTGGTGCCGGTCCAGCGATTTTCCCGAGTCCAAGCGTGCAGCCAGAAAAAGTCAGATGCTTCTGAGACTCGATCTGGAAATTGATGATTTGGATTCTCGCCTCTTAAGGGGGCTGTAATTTAATGTTTATAGTCATTAAAAAGTGAGTACTATCTGCAAGCTGTGACAGACTGGCAGCCTCTCACCCAGTGCATGCTGGGATGGGAAACACCCTGAGCAGCATTAAAGGAATATGGAAAATAGAAAGATGGATCATTTAAATGCAAATTGAATGTATCACTTTTTAAAATGTTTCTAAATAAATCAGTTAAGTAATGAAGAGCTGAAAGTCTGTAATTGCCTTCCTCCTGCAGCCTCCAGGCCACATTAACGCTGCTATAAGGAGCTCTGCGTGAGCTTGCCTTCAGTCGGGAGGCACGTTACGGTGTGACATCGGTGACGTGACTGAATGCGAAACGCGGCGAAGGCTGCGAGAGTGAAACCTTCGCCTCCGTGTGAGTGAAATGATGAGGAGGGATAATGAAGGGACTTTTATGCAAAGCGGAGGGTGTCACGGCAAAAGGGCCGCTCGTCTCTCCGAAGCCATAATGATGCATGAAGGACCCCTTCATGTTTATGACATGATTGTGAGGGATTTATTGTCACCCCATGATAATTAACATCAGATTATCATCCGTGGGAAGCTGTGAAGTCTCACATCGCTGCGGCTGCCATGGCTGGAAGTTCACCGCTGGCAGTTAACAATGCAGACAGCAGCGTCTGGAGGGCCCCATTAGCACCTAGCCATATGTTAAACAGCGGCAGCTTTAGCCCTTATCTCCTTGAACCGTTATCATTCAACGAGGCAGCACTGCAAAGTTCACACTCCTTCACTTGAAATGGCCCGCAGCATCTCCACGTCCATCTATCCGAGAGAAGCTTTCAGGCTCCAACTCAACCTGGTGATTTATTTCTTCGCCTCAACGTTGTACCGTGCAACTGTGCCTGCTACTGCTGGAATGATCATGATTGGTACTTGCGTGAATACCGCAAAAGATTATCGCTCGGATTTGGCTTTAAAAATCCTAAAACACAAACATTTGTCACTCCCACTGTCTTTTGTGTACGGCTTGTTTCAGAGTGTAAAGTTGAGATGGTTAAAAACTTCAAAAGCTCACATCTCTGCCATTTTTCTTCAACTTGGGTCTGAAAACATCTGTTTAAAAAATAAATGTATTATCCATCTATGATATTAACATACTCCCATCATGTGCTTTCATTTACAAATGCACTTATCTTGCAAATATGCTTCCAAGTACTTTCAAAGATTTTTTTAAGACCAATTCACAAATTCATAACTATAATACCAGACAATTTGAGGATCTCCATTCTTCATTCAGTCGTACCAATAGCAGTCAGTTCTCCATCAAAGACAGAGGTGCCTCACTCTGGAATTCTCATATACGTATTGCAAAATCTTCACTGTCTATTAATAGTTTTAAACAGAGATTGAAGACCAGCCTTATTGATCAAGCGTCTAGAAGTGCTTCCACTTAATGTGGACTCACTTCTGCACGTGCACATACACACGCACACACACACACACACACACACACACAAACACACATGTGCATGCTCACATGCAAGCACACGCACTCACTCAACCGAGAAATTGTCTGTTTATATCCATCTTTTTGGAACGCTGTTTTTTTTGTTTTTTGTTTTTTGTTCTTGCTATTATTTCAATACAATGTATTTTCTTGGTGAGAACTTTGAATAAGCCCATTCAGGGCTTCCTTTCTCACCTGCACATATTTTCATGCTTTTATGTTCATTTCAACTTTTGTACCGTTTTTTTTATGTTGTGCAAATAAACAAATCAAATCAAATCAAATCAAAACATCTGTTCTGGGAGCTGTTTTGATTGGAAGGGGCCTGTGACATCACAGAACCACCAACTCTTAATACCATGATGCATCTGCTATACCCCGAAACAGGAGGATGGAGGTGGAGCAGAGTTGACTCTGCCCCCTCAAAAAAAAATAAAAAAGACACGATTGAAAAGAGAGCTATTGTCTTCAATTACCAAATTATCAAGATAAAAGTTATTAACCGAGAGCTTTGAAGCTTTGAAACCATCCTTTAGTTGTTCAAGCTCCAGCCCCATCTCAGTATCGCACCTAACATCATCGAAAGGTTCTGGAGAAATCTGTGTGAAGATCAGAAATCTTTAGAAAACACGACAAAGAAGAACCAGGACTGCCAGGTGTCACCTTTTCTTTCAGATTACAAATGAACTGTTCCCCGGAGCAAGGGCCCTACAAGAACACAGTCAGCCTGAGACCAGGCCGGCCGTAAAGGGGCGGTCCATTTCTTCACGCTCAGCTTTTTAAACCTGTTGTGTTGTCTGTCGTAAATAAAATACGAGTTCATTAGAGTCATCTCTTTCTCTCTTCTCCTTTACATTTGAAGTCATTTGACAACTTTTTTGGAGCTGGGTTGTAGTCGGGGGGTCACGAATGCGGTGGATAGGACCCAGATGCAGGATAGGGTTGCCACCCGTCCCGTAAAATACGGAATTGTCCTTTATTTGAGAAAAAAATGTTGCGTCCCGTATTGAACTAATACGGGACACGATTTGTACTGTATTTTCCTTAACTTTTACACCATATTCTAGTTGAATTATTGAAATAAGTTAACTTTTACACCATATTCTAGTTGAATTATTGAAATAAATTAACTTTTACACCATATTCTAGTTGAATTATTGAAATAAATTAACTTTTACACCATATTCTAGTTGAATTATTGAAATAAATTAACTTTTACAACATATTCTAGTTGAATTATTGAAATAAATTAACTTTTACACCATATTCTTCACCTGTATGTATATTATACATGGGCTGATGTGGACATACGTAGCATAGGAGGCTATTTCAGTTGCTAGTATGGTTGTCTGTCTGTACAGTCATGCAAGTTCAACACTATTAAAGCACTTTAAACTTTAAATCAAAGCATTTTGTTTTTTCATATAAAATAAACACATTTTTATTCAGTTTAGAAGTTTTGGGGCTTTTTTTTTGGCTCCTGCGCTGCTGAAATCAGGGCGTCCCTTATTTCTATTTCTGAAAGGTGGCAACCCTAATGCAGGAGACCAGGAAAAAAAAAAAAAAAAAGAAAAAAAAAGTGTTTCATTAACTTATACAAAACCCAAAGCTGCTGAGCAGGACTGCAAAAAATCTGAATTGCATAAAATCAGACCGGAAACATGAAGGGATGAAACAGTACAGACCAGCAGGGAGGAAGAGAAAGACAAAACCAGATATACACAGAGGACCTAACGAGACACAGGTGCAGACAATCAGGGCAGATGGGAACAGAACTGAAACACAAACACAGGTTTCAAAGTAAAACAGGAACTAAATAACCAAACCGTGACACCGGGATCCATGAATGAAATATGTTACTAATTATTATATCTTTCTATTTTCCTTTACATTTGAAGGCAAGGCAAGTTTATTTGTAGGCCTATAGCACAATTCAACAAGGTCATTCAAAGTGCTTTACATGAACATTAAAAGCGGCAAGACACAATTAAACAGTAAGTAACAAATAAAATTACCGTATTTTCTGGACTATAAGCCGCTACTTTTTTCATAGGTTTTGAACCATGCGGCTTATACAAAGGTGCGGCTATTCTGTGGATTTTTCTTCCACCACTCGGGGCGCTTTAACCGGAATTAGAATCAAAACTAAGACAAAATAAATGCAAAGAAGAATACGCTACTTCTTCTTTAGCAGATATAAGTAGGTAGAAGCAGATCTCAAACAGATAAATATATAAATAAATACCGGTTATTTTCTCTTGTTTCTGTCCCGTTTTAATCAGCAAAGTTGCTGCCGTGTTAAAAGACACTGTTAGGAAAGGATCTATTTAGGTACAAACATGTACATCATTTACAGTTCAAAAGCCTTCTGTACATGTAGTAAATATCTAATCTAACAACATAAATATCTGCGGCTTGCATATCTTTTTTTTTTTTAAATAGAGCGGATGCGGCTTATATGCAGGTGCGGCTTATAGTCCAGAAAATACGGTAAATAAAATGATAAGAAAAGAGGTAAAATAAGAAAAAGCACAAGTTGATAAAAAGTAAGGGCAGTAGAGTACAGTAGGTACATCTCATTATTACAATGGCAAGAATTACGTTTCTATACGGTGAAAACGTACAAACCGGGTCAAATACAGTATTACAAAAGTAATCTGTGCAGATTCGTGCGGTGAATCAGACCAATTTGACAATTCTACGTCACAATGCCTGAATTCAGGGATTATCCATCACTAGTGTAACTTTGCACGGTTTTCAAAAATCATAAGTATTTAATTTAAGAGTACGCTTAAATAACGAATAAAATGAAATAAAATGATAAGAAAAGAGGTAAAATAATAAAAAGCACAAGTTGTTAAAAAATAAGTGCAGTAGAGTACAGCAGGTAATTATTTAATTTAAGAGTACGCTTCAGTAAACTAATGTTTTGAAGTCATTTGACAACTTTTTTGGAGCTGGTTAGTAGTCGGGGGGTCATGAATGAAATATTTACGAATTATTTACGATGACCCCGGCCACCCAGCCGGGACGCCGGGGAAGGAGAGAGACGCAGGATGGAGAGGTGGTGGGTTTACCGGGAACCCCATCCTCCAGAAGTTCCCGCTTCTCCCGGCGGCCTGAAAGCAGCGGCGGCTTCTCAATATTTAAGGTGAAGTATAGGAAATGTAAAAGGCTTTGGAGTGCGTTTGATTCATTATTCAGCTCCCGACTATTCTCTCGCTCGCTCTCTCGTGCTGCGTGCCGGAGATAACGGCTCGGCTCCACGCTTTAATTCGTTTGCGTCGCAGATTAGACCCAAAAAAATACATTTAAAGAATATATAAACAATCCCGAAGAATGTGAAATGACTATATCTTTCCTCTCGCTTTGCTCTTTTTGCTTCTTCTTCGTGATTGATTAAAAGAAAAAACTAAACGCTGCCATACATTCACCTCCTGGCGAAGCCGAAACGTCTCGCCGCCGCCGCCGCGGCGCGCAGCTACTCAGCTATCTCTCAGGCCTCGGCCGACTTTTCCTTTATCCTCCTTTATTTTCTCGACATCTGCAGTGAAAGCAGGAGGCTGATGATAGCGAGTTGTTGCCCCCGAGTTGCTCTTGGAAAAACGGGCCTCAAGCGGAGCACAAGCGGAGCAGGCGGCGGATGAAAGGCCGGCGCTTTGATGGCAACAAACATGAGACGTGGAGAGGAAGCGATTACACTGGAATCACCTCACCTCAGATCCGCTCACCAGCACGGCTCTTTATTTTCTTTACGGGGGGGCGTATATACAATGCAGAGCTGAGCTGAAAGGATGGAATAAAATTAAAAGAAATATGTCTCTGACTCTCACAATCTGGAGTGTAATTGGCTTCCTGGACGGACTTCAACCGTTGAGGGAGATCTTTGACAAAACCATACAGAAATAAATCCATTTTCCTGTTTTCTGGGTCTCTGGCTGCCTGCAGAAAAGGCCTTGTTATATATGGAAATCAGATTCTCCTCCTCCTCCTCCTCTTCTCCCCCCCCCCGCCGAACGCCTTGCTGGCTCCCGCCCATGCAAATGCAGGCAGGGACGAGGACCCATTTACAAAGGAGACACTGTGAGAGAGACAGAGGAAGCATCCAGGGAGGTGGATGAGTGTGACGGCGAGTGGGCGGGGCAGGTGAGGTTTAAAATCCAAATTGAGAGGACAAAACCTACCAGAGATTATTTGTAGGAAACCAACCTAACCTGTTCACCTCGAGGGATTTTGGAGGCAAATTTTTCCTAAACAGGCCTATCCCAATTAAATCAATAATATCTCCACAATTATAAGGACAATATGCATAATCTTAGTCTCGATGGATAGGACCTAAGATCTCCCAGCATACATTTCCAGTGTCAGAAAAATTTTGAATGTTCACATGCCTGAGCAAATTGAGATAAACCGAAGAAAAAAAAAATGACATTTTTATTCTCGTTTAATTTTATTTTAGTTTGCACAGTAGAAAAAACCATGATAGCTATGCATATAATTATACCGACACCACTGCCTGGATTCAGCAACTCCTTGACTACAACTGTACCAAGTTACATGAGAATAGCTTAAAGCACATAGATTTTATAAAGGTTTTAGTGTGGATAGTACCAGGCGGACTCTCTATTTGGGCACTTGGATACCTATACTGCCGAAATGTGCCGAATGTGTTTTTTACCCCGTTTGAAGGGAATATGGCTATAAAATACTTTGACGATTTGATGATACATGATTTCGTAAATGTAAAACCTCCATCCAAACATCCCTGCGCTCTGTGCGTGTCTCTCTGTGGGTGTCGCTCTATTCGCTGTGCAACTGTGCGTCACGGAGCCAAGATGGCTGCCGCGCTGATCCAATATGGCTGCCGCGCTCCAGAGGCCTGATGGATGAAGTCTGGTTCAAGTGTAATATCTCGTTTGAAAGCTTGCAACATGCAAAATGTGAACAAAGTTTACGTAAGTTCCCAAAAGCAACGACGAGTCAACGAAATGGCCGTGACCGGCAGGATATGAAATGACGGCGGATGAAGAAGTTTCACTACTATGAAGGATTAAATCGTGAATTCTGGTCAAAGATGGATAGACTGAAAATGATGGTATCATCGGAAAATGGAGCTTTTCTAGTTTCATGTGATACCCACTAGTTGGGGTGGAGAAAATTGATCTTGCGTTCTGTTGCGTTTTGTTGTGGGTGTTGCTCCTGATGGGGGGCCATCTTTGTTGCATATGTATTTTGAAGTCGTTATGAATCAAATACTTTGTTGACAAAACGTACTTGGAGTTTTGACATATTGGCTTTAGGGCTTCTTGTTTGAGAAACAGTTGAAAGAAAATACGGTCAGCACTTGAGTAACTTTTTCCACACATGAACTGGTGCATTCAGCTGCTGCACCCGGTACCGGGTCCGTCGGGGAGAAGGGGTTAAGACATTTTACGAAAGGTTTGAGACAATTGTATCCAAATCCTGCAGAAATACGGGACAAAAGCCCCCTTTTCAGCCACGTCCTTACAGCTGTGTTCGTGGCAGCTGCTTTCAGGGGGTGGAGCCAGACACTCGGCTTGACTCCTCCCCTCTCATGTGTGACGTTTCCCATCTTTCAGTGTCGTTTCACTCTGAAAGGGTCCGTGATGAGATCAGACATCCAAACTCACGGAACCACAGGACCGTTTATGTCTCATAATAGGAAAATAATCTCCCCTGAAGCCCTGAAAGGCCAAAGGGAGCTGTTTGTTATTCTAAATATGAAAGTATCTGAGCCACATGAGGAGCAGATAAAAACCCAGACGGAGGAGAGCCGGGCACGTCTGCAAACGACGGCGGCGGCGCTCGTCCTCGTGTTGGACTGCAGCGCCAAGCTGGACCTCATTGACGTGAGACAACGGCTGTCACCACGGGAACTGCAGATCATTATTTATCATACAATAACCCTTTCATGCATTAATAATACACACACACACACACACACACACACACACATATATATATATATATATATATATATATATAGACGAATCCGGCGAAACCCGGAAGTCGAGCGGGCCGCCATTACTGCGGTGGCGGCTCCGCTCCTCCGCTCCAGCCCATAGACATATATACGTATGGATCTATTACTCCGCTCCCTGCCAGGCTCTCTTAATGTATTTGTATCATCGGAAAACTCCTGTCCCGTCACGTGCATTTGTTTTGATAGTGAATGAAGACGGGACGGACTGTCAAAACCACTTTTCTGTTTCACCAAGTGAACAGCTGGAACGCAAAAAAAAGATGTTAAACTGCTGGAAAGGAACTGGAATTTACCTGGATACCTTAAACAAGGAAGCCAGGGAGCGGTATATGGAGAAAATAATGATTATTAACGGTTTGATCCATATGAAATCACTACTAGTGGAGCTCCGATGAGGATTTACTGCCGCAGTTCTGCAGAACCACCGTCTTACTACCTTGTTTAGTGTTTGACAGCTGCTTTGGTAGATGTTTGACTCGCCATGTGTTTCAATAAATTAGTATAATAGTACAACATACAGTACATCTTTTTTATTACTCTTACTTCTCTTTTCTTTTTTTTTATGCTGAAGAGGCTCCGAGACATGAGCAATATTTTTGTTTTCCTCGTGAGATTATTTTTTTCTTCTGCAGCTACAAATAGAGTTAATATTTTTTCCTCAACAAACTAGTTTTATCTGCAGATTGGGGTTATGTATGTATGTATTCTGTATCATCCGGAGCTGAGATAGTTCTGCCCTTCAATTAGAGACCTGTAATTGCGTTTTTTTTCGTCATCGGACGCCAGGCGATCAATAAAATATTCTTGGATACCTAAAATTAAACAAAACATACACAGGTAATATTTAATTGTGCAGACATGCCTCGTAAGGAGAGGAGGTGGAGAGAGCTATATTACAGTGTTTAATCATACACTCCCTTATCTCCCTATTCCTCTATTCTTTCCTGCTTATCGCTCAAACAAATCATTATTTATAAATTAACATCAGCATTAATTTAAGATACCTTCATTATTTATGGAAGGCCACTGTCTAACATCATCAATCCAGCTATAATGATGCTGTAGAGCGTCAGGTTACAATAACAGCGCTGCGGTGGCAGATTGACACCTGCCACCGCAGCAATGGCGCCGCCGCAAGATGGCGGCGCACACAAACCGGTCGCCGGATTCGTCTATATATATATATATATATATATATATATATATATATATATATATATATATATATATATATATATGTATATAAAATCTAATCTCATCTATCTAATCAAATTTTTTAGAAAGGATTTTATTTAGTTAGCATGTTTGTAATGTGGGTTTTATTTATATTCATTCATATTAAGGTTAAATGTTCTAGATTGCATTGATTTATGGATGAATATTCCTATGAAATTGAAATTTGTATGAATGTGTGTGTATCTGTGTGTATGTGTGAATGTAAATATATATATATATATATATATATATATATATATATATATATATATATATATATATATATATATATATATATATGTATTTCTTCCGCTCCTTTTGCACTTCATCACAATGTGCTATTTTTTTTAAACATTATAAATACCGTTTATTTTGTGCACGTTTGAGACGAATAAAAATCAAATCAAATATGTATATATTGTATATAACATTATTGTATGTAACAATATATGTATTTAACCATGTTTTCAGGTGCTTTTGAGCAAGGCACTGCCCGCACCGAGAGCCTGCAACGCGGCTCTTCATCGGCAGAACCACGCGGTTGTCCCGAGCATAAGCCCAACGCCGTTCCCCTAATTAGCCTCGACGTCCTCCCCGCCACGTCGAGGGAAGCGAGGTGGGGGGGGCCCCAAGGGGCCCCCGCCGCTGAGCACGGGAACCAGCGGACACACGGTCCTCGTTAAGGTTACCGACTCTGCTGGTGACACACGGATGACAAGGATAATTTACCGCATGGCTGCGTCTCCTTGTCTTTGAGCAGGCTGCACATGCACACGCACACACACACACACACACACGCATGGACACGCACACACGCACGCACGCACGCAGCGTGCAAATTAAGTTTAATAAGAGAAGATGAAACTTTCTGTTCCCTGCGGGTAAATTAGGAGGTCGCAGAAGCAGAAGAGAGAGCAAACACAAAAGAAGGAGAGAGTGAACCGCTCAGCAGCTGGGGATAGTAGCGGCCGGCTGGGACGCCGAGCACGAATCAGAGATGGATGGATGTAACGAAAGAGGAGGCATTACTGCCAAAAAAGCTAAGACTTTGTGTAAATATCTCTAAAAATGGGAAACTTGACTTTCCTTAAGAGGACCAGGACGGTGAACAGTTACCTGTCCTGAAAGTTATTCCAGCTGGCAGCACAGAAACATCAGTCAGTGAATGCCAGAGAGCCACATGAGTGAAAATGTAAATGTTTCACTTGAAGACAATCAATGTGTATATAAACTGAAAATATTTAAAATAAATTAATGTGCTATAATTCCCTTTTGTGTTTTAATTTCAGGCTCTATTATAGAAATTACACACACAGGAATGTCCGCAGCATTTCAGTGTCAACAAAGGTAGAACTATCAGATTCTGAGCACATCATTGTAGTTTGTAAATGGTTCACAGGTAGATATTTTAGATTTCTCGTAAATGTGTCTTAAAATGTCAGATACTGGACCTCAGTTGGTGGGACAGCGGTTGGGGGAAAATTTCCCGTATTTTTAAACCCAAAACTTGACAGGTATGTCCTCGGCTCGTCCGTGTTCAGGAGGTAGAGAACACAAAACTGTACATCACAGATTCCTGCAGTCTGAGGTGAGAAGATGAAAACAACGACAAGCAAACTCCAGCAGACGCTGATTTCCTTAGAAACGTAACGCAGCTCTCGTCTATTCGCCAGGAAAAAGGCGACGTTTAGGTAAATAAAAGACAACACGCTGCCCTAAAATCCTTCAAAACCTCCACACAGGATCTAAACATGAGCTGACACACTTTCAGTGATACTCGAGGCAAGAAAAGCGCTCTGAACATCGTCCTACACGAAACCTTTGCTTGTACAAAGTACCGCTAATATCTCACCAGCTCACACGTATAATTAACTCTTCATCTCCCGGGAGGCTTGAATCACGGCGGCTGCAACAGATCGTTTCCCTTCAGGGATTCATGAAGTACTTTTGAATGAGCTCCACAACTTTTTCTTTTTTTTTTTGGGGGGGGGGGGTCCTGAAGCTCTCAGCTGGAGAGGAGATGGATGGGATCGACCCTGGAAAGCTGCTCTAGAGCATCTAGAACAGGGGTCGGCAACCCAAAATGTTGAAAGAGCCATATTGGACCAAAAACACAAAAAACGAATATGTCTGGAGCCGCAATGAATGAAAAATGAAAAGTCTTGTATCAGCCTTAGAATGAAGACAACACATGCTGCATTTTTCTATATTAGTTATAACTGGGGGAAGATTTTTTTTTCATTATGCACTTCGAGAAAAAAGTCGAAATGTTGAGAAAAAAGTCTAAATGTCGAGATTAATGTTGAAGTACAATCTTGAAAAAAAGTCAAAATGTCGAGAAAAAAGTTGATATTTCGAGAAAAAAGTGGAAATGTCAACATTAATGTTGAAGTACAATCTTGAGATAAAAGTCTAAATGTCAAGAAAAAAGTCTAAATGTTGAGGAAAAAAGTCAAAATTTCGAGAAAAAGTTGAAATGTCGAGATTAAAAAGGAAAGCAAAAAGGAAGACATAAAGGAAAAAGAGAAGAAAAAAGAAATAAAAAGAGAAAAAAAGAAAAAAAAAGAAAAAGGAAGAAAAAAAGAGAAAAAAGGAAAATAAGAAAAAAATAAGAAAAAAGAAATAAAAAGAGAAAAAAAGAAAAAATTGAAAAAATAAGAAAAAAAAGAAAAAAAAAGAAGAAAAAAAAGGTCAAACATTTTTGAAAAAGCTCCAGGGAGCCACTAGGGCGGCGCTAAAGAGCCGCATGCGGCTCTAGAGCCGCGGGTTGCCGACCCCTGATCTAGAAACTACGTCTGAGCAGACCTGGGCACCGAGCGGTGAAACCATGTCGGAGAAGAGCGACAAATCCACATCTGAGCGGCGGATTGATTCTTAATTATTGTTTACTGAGATAAAATAACTCCCTTTTCTTCTTCAGTGAAAGTGACATACGCAGAGACCCTGGGGACCACGACTCAGCCATTAGGGGTCAGAGGTCAACAGAAGATGGACAGGAGGGGGACCACGGAGGATGTGCCGCTATAACTGGAGCAGAAGAAGAACCCCCCCGGACACACACACACACACACACACACACACACACACACACACACACACACACACACACACACACACACACACACACACACACACACACACACACACACACACAATCCCATTCCCGAACCACTTTCCTTGTCCTTACAGCAGAAACACACAAACACAGGACATTTGCTGCCTGAACCTAATTTGATGTGAAAGCCGGGCGCATCATGGGCTTTCTCTACCTCAGTTTTATCCTGCAGGCTTGGCCACGCCCACTAGATTAACCTCCCCCAATCAGAGGCCACGTGCTCTGGAAAGTTAGCCTGAATGCATGCCGGAAGGAGTGTGTGTGTGTGTGTGTGTGTGTGTGACACAAGGGTGACACCAGTGACCTAAGTTCATTACTGTGTGTTTTTATCTCTGCCTCTGTGACCTGAATTGTAAATACAGCGTAACTGTGTGTGTGTGTGTGTGCATGTGTGTGTGTCTGTGTGTGTGTAGTGGATTATGAGCAGTGCTCTCAGCCTGACTGGATGTGTGTTGGACTTGTATCTTGCATCTCAAAGCACTTCTTATCGCCGTGCAGGTGTGTTTTTCTTGCACGTCAGCTTCGCCAGGAGGTTAATTGGGGGGGCGGGGCCTCTGAACCGTCGCCCTGGGAGACGCTGTCGCACGCATCACCTGGTCGGATCCTCTGACCAACCTGAGGTCCTGTCTCTGAGCTCCAGGACCGAGGTGGGACCGGGGACCTGGGATGGGGGGGTCGCCGGGGGCTCCTCGCCCGGCTGCCGTGGCGACCGCGGCCCCCTCCATCCCCGACCTGCTGGAGCTCAGACAACAAGCTAATCCTTACAGCACACAGAGGAGCCGCTAATAGGAGAGGATTAAACTGACAAATACACCCACTCCCCCGGCTGGTCCTCCCCTCTGCTCCCCCTCATTCTTCCTCTCCATCTTCTCCTCCTCCTCGTTTCTCCTCTTCCTTCCCACATCAGCACCGTTTCACTTCGTACTGCTAGAAATGTGAAGCCCAGACCTGTCAAGTCTCCCGTTTTGGCCTGGAAACTACCGTATTTCACCCCTCTTTCCCTCCGTCCTCCCGTATTAGGGTTTTCCCGTAAATTTCACGTTTTATAATATAATAATTTTTAAACAGCATTCCTGCGCCTCTCCTAACTGAATTGCCACTGGCCTTGTGAGAACTGCCATCTGCTGTAGCCTGGTTCTCGCGAGGTTAGTGGCAACAACGGGAACAAACTCGGAACAACAAATCAGAGATGGATGGATGTAACGAGAGAGGAGGCATTTCTGCCAAAAAAGCGAAGACTTCGTGTAAATATCTTTAAAAATGGGAAATCGAATTTACTTTCCTAAAGAGGAGCAGGACGGGGAACAGTCACGTGTCCTGAAAGATTTGTAACTGCGATGTTAGTGTCTCATGGAGGAAGGAAAAGAAAATGTAAATGTTTCACTTGAAGACAATCAATGTGTATATAAACTGAAAATATTTAAAATGAATAAATATGCTTTGATTCCCCTTTGTGTTTTCATTAAGGCTCTATTATAGGAATTACATATATAGGAATGTCCACAGCATTTCAGTGTCAACAAAGGTCGGCCTGTCAGATCCTGAGCACATAATTGTAGTTTGTAAGTGGTTGACAGGTAGTTATTTTGGATTTATCGTATTTCTCGTGTGTTAAAATGTCAGATACTGGTCCTCGGTCGGGCAGGTGGGACCTTATTTAGTATAGTGAGGCTGTGACGACCCCCGGAGATGCTGGCCTCTGAAAACACGGCGGCGAGGAGCAGAGGACGAGCTAACGCCCGGTGATGCAGCTTCGGAGGTGATCGTAACATCTGGTTTACACCTGTTCACTCAGGAGATGGGAGGTTCTTACTTCCCAGGTGTGTTTGGTGAACAAAGGTGTGACCTCACTCCAACTCACTGCATCTCCTGACTCCCCACCCCCCATCAACTCAGCTCCGCCCACCTGAGGCTGCAACACTCACACTCTACAACACTTTACACTGCCAAGCAGGGCTGGGAATCGATTCAAATGTCAAGAATCGATTTGATTCCGATTCTTAAGACTCAGAATCGATTATCAAGATTTGGTTGGATTCGATTCCAATATCGATTTAGGTTAGTGTTATTAAGTTTTTTCAGTTGTTGCATGAAATTATATGACTGTGTAGTTATGCAACATATTAATACTAGTATTATATTGAGATTCAACAGCAAGTATTGGCAGCTAATGATGCTGTAAGGACCAATCAGCTCCCAGAATGCTGATATAACTGCTTTCAGAAACATTGTGTGGGTCAGAATTACCAAACAGATCCAGGACAGCAAACAGAGACGGATGAAATCGGTTTTATTTTTTTCCCATTTTTGAGAATTTGGTTTTTAGCATTTTATGCAAATGTAACCCCAAGACGGTATATAAAGCAAAGAAATATAGACAATTTATGCAATTATAACTGAAAACTTTAATGTTTTCATGCCTTTAAACATATTTAAAGGCAAAAACATGGCACTAGTTATTCTCGTGTCCAACAAAACATTCCTTTTTTGGGCATAAACAAAAAAATACCAAAAGTTGTAATGTAATGATGAAAAAATCAAATAAAAAAATTGATCTTTAGACATAGGCTACGAATCGATTTGAGAATCGATTTAGAATCGGAAAATTTATTTTTTCAACACAGGCCTACTGCCAAGCATCCAACACAAGCTATTCGTCAACGGGTCTAATCTACAAATGCCTAATGTCAAACTCTTCTCACTTGTCTGATTCATTCCTCAAAAATTACAATTCAGCTCTCTCTCCCTCCTCATCCTCCTCTCTTTATCTCCCCTCCCCTCCCTCCTCCACGTATTTCTCCATCTTCTCGGCCCTCCAGGTGACTGTCGGGTTGATGCGAGGTCTGTAAAGCCGGCAGGCTGGAAGGAGCTTTAGAGTGTGTGTCCAGGCGTGTGTGTTGTTTGTGAGCGTGTGTGTTGGGGAGTGGATTATCCAGGTTCCAGGACTCGGTGTTTGCTCGCAGCCGTGCGGAAAGCTTTAATGAGAAGTCGCTGTTTACTATGGACAGAGTGGGACACGCAGGAAAAAAGAGAGATAATCACGGGGTTCGGCACAAACACCAGCGAGTGGAAACGCACTCGCGGACCAGCGCAGTGACGCCATACTGCTGCAAACGTCTGGGCAGTCATTATCTGGAGGTGGTGTCATGGTGTGTATAGGTGTATGTGTGTGCCTGGTCCAGGAAACATCTTTTATTTATTTATCTGAACCGGAAATATGCAAATATTTGATCCGGTCAGCTTCGTCTCTCCTTCAATGTGCACCAACTGCAACGGCAGGACCACAAGATTACTGATGCCGTGAAAGACGTGCATCACTAACGAGCGTGGCGCTAGTTGGAGATCCAACACGCCACACCTGCATGTAGCTGGAGGTCCAACACCTGCAGGTAGTTGGAGGTCCAACACCTGCAGGTAGTTGGAGGTCCAACTACCTGCAGGTAGTTGGAGGTCCAACTACCTGCAGGTAGTTGGAGGTCCAACACGGCACACCTGCAGGTAGTTGGAGGTCCAACTACCTGCAGGTGTTGGAGGTCTAACACCTGCAGGTGTTGGACCTCCAACTACCTGCAGGTAGTTGGAGGTCTAACAGCTGCAGGTGTTGGACCTCCAACTACCTGCAGGTAGTTGGAGGTCCAACACGGCACACCTGCAGGTGTTGGACCTCCAACACCTGCAGGTAGTTGGAGGTCCAACACGGCACACCTGCAGGTGTTGGACCTCCAACACCTGCAGGTATCTGGAGGTCCAACACCTGCAGGCAGTTGGAGGTCCAACACCTGCAGGTAGCTGGAGTTCCAACACCTGCCGGTAGTTGGAGCTCCAACACCTGCCGGTAGTTGGAGGTCCAACACCTACAGGTAGCTGGAGGTCCAACACCTGCAGGTAGTTGGAGGTCCAACTACCTGCAGGTAGCTGGAGGTCCAACACCTGCAGGTAGCTGGAGGTCCAACACCTGCAGGTAGTTGGAGGTCCAACACCTGCAGGTGTTGGACCTCCAACACCTGCAGGTAGTTGGAGCTCCAACACCTGCAGGTAGCTGGAGGTCCAACACCTGCCGGTAGTTGGAGGTCCAACACCTGCAGGTAGCTGGAGGTCCAACACCTGCAGGTAGCTGGAGGTCCAACTACCTGCAGGTAGCTGGAGGTCCAACACCTGCAGGTAGTTGGAGGTCCAACACCTGCAAGACGTGCATCACTAACGAGCGTGGCGCTAGTTGGAGATCCAACACGCCACACCTGCATGTAGCTGGAGGTCCAACACCTGCAGGTAGTTGGAGGTCCAACACCTGCAGGTGTTGGACCTCCAACACCTGCAGGTAGTTGGAGCTCCAACACCTGCAGGTAGCTGGAGGTCCAACAACACCTGCAGGTAGTTGGAGGTCCAACAGCACCTGCAGGTAGTTGGAGGTCCAACACCTGTAGGTAGCTGGAGGTCCAACACCTGCAGGTAGCTGGAGGTCCAACACCTGCAGGTAGCTGGAGGTCCAACACCTGCAGGTAGCTGGACGTACTACAATCTGACAGACGTTTCCACAGTGATCTCCTCTCCTGTAATTACATCAGCTGTTGATTTAGAAATGTTTTTGATGCTTGCCTGAGTCTTTTCATGATATAAATCACTACAGATGAAGAAATATGTGACATTTCATCATTTCACTGAATTTGTTTATTCACAGAATGAAGATTTTTCCACCTTTGCTCTTCAACTGTTGCTCAAAGCTTTAATGTTTCCACTCATCTCCTGACGAACCCCATACCTGAGATCAAATGATTTGGAATGAGTTTCCAAAACAATGCAAAAATAGATGTATATAACTGATATATGAGCCGATGAAAACCATTATCTTGGGTTCAGTGAATGTAACAATAACTGCATTTCCATTTAAATGCATTTCCCACATTGCGCCATCTCTTTCTGACTTGGGGTCATATTGAGGTCGGCAGGTTCGTCTGTATCGTACCACGTCGTTTCCAACTTCCTGGAGGTCAGGACCTTTTCACAGCCGTCATGTCAGATGGACGTCACAAACACAGCAATGTTTGTGTTTTCATGGCAGCTCAGCCAAGGTTGGAGAAAATAAATCCTGCATCCAGATCCTGAACTCGGATCAACACCATTTAATCACAAGTTGGCCCGAGGCCCGTTTCTATCATTACATTTTTATGCAAATCCGACCATAACTTTTTGAGGAATTATGCAAACAAACAAGAGCGCTCAGAGGGCACATCAGCCGCTAACTAAATATGCTGTATTCTGCAGATTTAATAAAAGTCCTAATGTTTCACACCAGAATGGAGCAGGTTGCTGCTTTTCCCATAATCCAACTCAACAGGTCTCCTCAAACAGAAAAAGTCGTGACCAACTAAACAACTAAACCCACCACAACTAAACACACATGGACACATGCACTAAACAGCAGTCAGTCAATGGCAAAGTCCTCATTAAGCCACTTGTTTAGCTTTAGGGAATAAAAGAAAGGAAGAAAAAAGACAAACTCCCTCCCGGCGAGCCGGTAATTGATGCTGGCAGAGAAATACTGGCGGTTTACAGGCGGCAGACTGATCATCTGCTCCGGAAAGAGACGCTCACAGTCGGCTAAATAGGTTTCTGACTCGGGGATTTCCACAAACTGGACGGATTTTCCATTGAATAATGTAAAAGGTGGCGACAACGGGGAGCTACTTGGTATTTATCAGTCATTAATGATCTATTTAGATGCAGGGAATAACCTAAAACAATCAAGCTGAATTAGTTTCCACTGAATTATCAGGGAAATCCAAACTGGCTTGTGTCCCGGGTTCAGTACCAAGACTTATTAGCCATATTTGGTCATTTTCGTCGTTCGGGTCACGTTTTAGACGATGAGTCATTATAATATAATATATATAAGCGGTCCTTGGTGCTCGTAGACCTGACTGGTCCACACAGTCAGCACAGGTTTGTTTCAGATGAATTTCACCAACTCTGTGACTATAATCCTGACCTATCCGAGCCTAAGCTTCCTCTTAATCAACGTGGTTGTTACGGCGACAGATTTGTATCCCCCAGAACGCGGCGAGCGCCCGCCACGAGCACGAACACGCCAGCCGCCGAGACGGATGACTGCGGCTCCTCGCACTCGCTCTTTATCACTTCTGCGTGTTCAGACATGAATGTGCTCACGTGCCGTGGTCTCTTAAAGCCCCCTCCCTCCATCCCTCCATCCATCCATCCCTCCATCCCTCCATCCTCTCCATCCTCTCCTGTCCAGAGAGTTGGATGGTGATTAGCGCTGGGATTCTGGGACTCTGGCCTCAGTTTTCATTAACAGCCATAAACACAGTTGTGCTGCACTATGGAGACCGACACTGCAGGCTCTGACAGCACACGTGTGTGTGTGTGTGTGTGTGTGTGTGTGTGTGTGTGTGTGTGTGTGTGTGTGTGTGTGTGTGTGTGTGTCTGTCTACAACTGGGCAAGCTTTGCTGGAGCTTTGATGACGAGAGAGCGAGGGCTGCTGTTTATCATGACAGTAATTAAGCACATAGTTTGGCTTTAATCAAAATATAACAGCAGCACAAAGGATGTGCTGATACACACACACACACACACACACACACACACACACACACACATGCACACATGCACACCAACACACACACACAACATCTATAGCTTCTTAACTCAAAAGACAAGGTATGAAGCCTCCAATCATACAAACAAACTGCAAACAATGAGGTTATAAAAAGGCATCTTGCTCCCATTTATCTTTTATAAATGAGTTAAATTTACTGTCTGTTGAATGTTCCCCGGGACAGCCTCAGATTATCTGGGCTCCAAAATTCATTTATACAGTAATCTCCTTCAGAGTCATCTGTTTCGCGATGATTAAATAACAAAACGATGCTTTAATGAGTTTTATGCGTCTTACTGTCAACTTTTGAACAAAAAGAGTGTAAATAAGTCTCCGAAGTGCATTAAAGTCCCTGATAAACGGTTCCTCCTCTGTCTTACGATAAGGTAAATATAACCTCGGTCACATCATTATTTATTGATCAGAAACTCCATTAGGTGTGTTTTTTATCCCGACGGACAGGCGGGCTGGTCGTCACGGGTGATGGATGGACATGAAGCAGATCACCTCCCAATATTTCCATCCCTCCATCACGCCACGCAGGTAATTCAGACTGGAGCGTCTACAAGTGCTGAGTTCCTCCTCTTATGCTGCGCGTGGCGCCAGCTTCAAAACACCAGCAGCCTGCAGTCATTTGCTTCTTCACACATGTTCAAGGCTCTTCCACGATTGGCCCTGAAGGGAAGACGGCAGCTTTGCACATTTCCTTTTTCTTCTTCTCTTTATAAATGTTGGATCTTTAGTACGTGTGTTCTTTATAGCACCTGTGGAGGTGTTTTTTCTAGTTTCCTTCATCTACGAAGCAACAGGGACAAAAAGCTGCAATAGCAGACAGATAAAGTCGTAATTTGACGGTGTAAAAGTCGTAACGCAACCAGAAAAAGTTAATTTAAAACATTATTTTAATTCCTGTAACCTTATAGCTCTTCCAGAGTATAAATATGTTGAAGAGAAGTTCACATCTTTACTTATTTTGGTTATTTAAAAAAACGCCACGTGCAGTGTTGGAAGAAACTAAAGAAAAGAAACCTTGAAGAAACTAAATCTGTGAAACTGACTGAACGAAGATGCTCAGGAGCCTCGTGGAACTGTTTGGACTAAATCTGTTTCAATATCTCCTCAGCTTTCCCAAAAAAAAGGTTTTCATTCAGTATTTTTTCACAAACACAGAAACAAAGGTTAAAGCTTGACTCGGCTATTTATTGGACTTTTGGTCCCAGCATCCATCACAGAAAAGGAAGAAGGGTGGCTTCTTGTCTCCATACATGGATTACATGGGTCTCTGTGCTCCTGGGATGCTGCTTCACTTAGGAATAATCCCTCTCGCTGCAGAATGATGAATCCCAAATAGCATTAATATGGTTTTATAACCCTTTCCACATTTGATGTACAGCAGCAATAGCTTCTCTAACGCCGCTGCTTACATCTTTCCCTCGTGGAATTGCATTATTAGAGTCTGCACCCGCTATAAAGCGATGATCTTCATGCCGTGGCCTTGATTATTCTCTTACCACGTCAAGGTCCGGGTCGAGCGCGGTGCAGTAGTTTGACCTCCATCTGCATAATCTGGACGGGGAACTCTCCGCGGTGCCGCCTCAGTTAGACCAACATGTTTTAAATTGATTTTTAAATTCCAGTTTCTAAGCAAAATATCTTAATAATTCAGTTTTTTTTCGCACCTCATCTGAATGCACTGACTGTTAAAAGCCTCAGCGAGGTGAAATAATATGCAGCACAGAATCCTCCGACCTCGAGATGAGCTCAACGCGTCAGACAGACGGAGTGGTACCAACACTTTATTGTAATAAAAACCTCTGGATACAAAGTACATTCACAGATACAGCAGCAGGACATGAAGCTGCTGGGTTTGATTCCTACAGCAAACCAGTGATTACTACAAATATTCAAAGTCATACACCGTTTTACAGCTTTATATCCCATAAACATACTGTTATAATTTCAGAATAAACACACTGTTGCACTTACATCTAATCCAGGCTTTGATCACTGGTTACTCAGCTGTTACTAAGCTCTGGCACAAACCGACTAGCTGAGTCCTACACAGATTTATTTACTGGAAGATACAAGGAAGTGAGGAGCTGATTGACAGCTCGGACCGATCGCAAATCTCCAATCAATTTGATAAATAGGTCAATAAAGATGTTTAAACTGCCTGATGGCTGGACTCAGCGGTCATTAAACCTTAAATGGCATTAAAAAAAAGAGAAAAAACAAGCTATTTCTCTGGGAAAATTGAGAGGATTATTTGAAAGCCGGAGAAGAAGAGATAAGATTTTTATTTCCAGATGTGGTTTAGCAGCAGAATTTGGAGGAATGTACCACCAGAGTCCATCTGAAGACCCTTTTTAACACGTATTAATCTACTATTCATCTCGTGATACAGTCTTTAACTACCTGCAGACTTCAGGGTCATAATGACGCTATTCAGAGTTACAAGATCATTTCAGCACGAAGAATGGAAGCGAGGACAAACCAGGTCCATGAGAACCTCGTTCAAGAAGAGACGTTATTTAAATAACTGCATTTGTTTAAGAAAGAAAGAAAGAAAAGACGTATTTGGCAATAAGCAATGGACTGTGTGCAGGAAACCATCTCTCATCTGGAGATGGAGTGTTAGAGCCACCTTGAGGGGGACGGGAATCAATCCTGAAGGGGAATGAAAAATTGATGTTTTTCTGTCATTGGGGCAATTTATTTTGTTAGTTTTGTTAGTTAAAAGTTAGTTTAAGGTGCTGAGCAACTCAAAAGCTATGGTTGGGGAACCTAGCGCTCCTTCAGGGGGCCATCGGCTTTCCCGCTCCTCACCGTTGGAACTCCCAGAATGCATCAGGGCTGCTGAAACTCTCCTCAGCTTTAAGTCTAGGCTGAAAACCCTTTTCTTTACTCCTGCATTTCAGTAATCTTCCACAATGCACCACAGCCTTTATGTCTTGCACCTCATTGTTTAATTCTGTTTAACTTGTCTGTCAGTGTTTAGTTTATTTTACGTTTTAATCCTTTTTTAACTCTTTTTATGTATAGCACTTTGAATTGTCTTGTACATGAAATGTGCAACACAAATAAACTTGCCTTGCCTCACCTTCCCTTGCCTTGCCTCCCCTTGCTTTGCCTCACCTTTCCTTGCCTTGCCTCACCTTTCCTTGCCTTGCCTCACCTTTCCTTGCCTCACCTTTCCTTGCCTTGCCTCACCTTTCCTTGCCTCACCTTTCCTTGCCTTGCCTCACCTTTCCTTGCCTTGCCTCACCTTTCCTTGCCTCACCTTTCCTTGCCTTGCCTCACCTTTCCTTGCCTCACCTTTCCTTTCCTTGACTCACCTTCCCTTGCCTTGCCTCACCTTGCCATGCTTCACCTTTCCTTTCCTTGACTCACCTTCCCTTGCCTTGCCTCACCTTGCCATGCTTCACCTTGCCTCACCTCACCTTGCCTCACCTTGCCATGCTTCACCTTGCCTCACCTCACCTTGCCTCACCTTGCCTCACCTCACCTTGCCTCACCTTGCCATGCTTCACCTTGCCTCACCTCACCTTGCCTTGCCTTGCCTCGCCTTGCCTCACCATAGCTCATCTTGCCTTCCCTTGCCTTGCCTCACACTGGCTTGCCTTGCCTCACCTCACCTAGCCTCACCTTGGGTTCACCTTGGCTCACCTCGCCTTGCCTTGCCTCACCATAGCTCATCTTGCCTCCTCTTGCCTTGCCTCACACTGGCTTGCCTTGCCTCACCTTGGCTCACCTTGCCTCACCTGGCCTTGCCTCACCTCGCCCCGCCTCACATTTCCTCACCTTGCCTTGCCTCACTTTAGCTCATCTTGCCTTCTCTTGCCTTGCCTCACACTGGCTTGCCTTGCCTCACCTTGGCTCACCTTGCCTCACCTGGCCTTGCCTCACCTCGCCCGCCTCACATTTCCTCACCTTGCCTTGCCTCACTTTAGCTCATCTTGCCTTCTATTCCCTTATCTTGCCTTGCCTCACCATGTCTCATCTTGCCTTCCTTTGCCTTGCCTCACACTGGCTTGCCTTGCCTTGCCTTGCATTCCTTTTCCTTTCCTTGCCTTGCCTTGCCTCACCTTGCCTTGCCTAGGTCCTGAATTCATCACTTCAGCAGCTCATGCCTAACATTGTTGGTGAATGTGACGTCTGAACAGTAAATAAATGACTAAGAGACAATAATCCCTCTTATTTTCAGGATACCGGCTGCTGTGCTGTTAACTGCACTGGCAGACGGCTGCGACCCTCCTGAGGTTGGACTTTAACGAGTTTAGGGACGACGCCATCGACGGCCAGTTGAGAGCTAAGTCCAATCGCTGCCCCTGTCACCTCCTCTGCTTGAGCCACCTAACGGCTTACTGTGGCCTTTTTCTTTTCCAACTTAATTCCTCTTAGATTGTTTCCCCTCAAGGTGGCACCAAAAAACAACAACAAAACAAACGGCTGTTCTCATCTCATTTCAACCAGTTGTGTGTAAAAGGCTCGCAGGTGATGCTGTCTCAGCATTTATTCAAATGACACAATGAAAGTTTTTCACATGGCTCACACACGTCGTGGCTAATGTGTTCGTACCAACATCATCGCCCCAAAAGCTGAGAGTTGTTGTTTACATGTTGTGATTCACTATCCACGAGTGAGGAAGAGCCTCCTCGCCATGACGGGAGACTTTTCCAACGGTTTAACGGGCAGAGTGCTGTTTGTATCGGGGACTTTTGAGCAAGGGATCTTTCTGGAGCTAAAACAGCAATCTCTTTGATTGTTGGTGGAAGGATCAGATCTTTTGGAAATCTATTTAATGGCTGTCACTCACCACTCTTAATAATCTATCACGTCTCACATCAAATTGTTGGTACTTTATTGACTTCTACACCAATATTGTCCTGCAGGTTTTTCTGTTTTCCATATTTGTGCTAAGCTTAGCACAGATGGAAATGATCTCCATGTTTCATTTGGGTTTGGTTTTACAAGAAAACTCCCATAAATGTCAGGCCGCTCCTTTAGCTGTGGACAAATGTTCCAATCAAATATTGGAGAATGAGCGTGGCAGTGGTGACAGTTGGGGGTGAGGGCAAAAGGTTTCCACAACAGTTCCTACCGGAGTTCCTAGCGGTCTGCGAGAGAAGGCATGTTGGTCGATTATCTGCCAGTCACCCTGTCCTCCGAACCCTGACTGTCAATCATCAACTACAGGCACCTGGGCTACCAAAACAAACAAACACAAAATAAAAAGTCGCTCAAAAATTGTAACCCTTCAAAATCAATGTGGAACTGAAGTTCTCACAAAGAAAAGGAAAAAAAGCTCCAAAACAGCTGGAAAAATATAGTTACAAGAGGAAAAACCCCATGAAAGGCAGAGAAAATCCAGTGCGGCCAGGACGAGTCCACGTGGGCTTCAGTTACATCCACAAAGGAAGCAGTGCAGCAAAGACAAAAAAAAAACAACAAATTCAAAATCCACTTCCCAAAAAGTGATCTACCAAGGATGTGATGGAGGAAAAATTACCCCGGAGAACCAAAGATGATTAGTCCCTTGTTATTCAGGCCAACTTCTTTGACAAAAACGTGTTCGCTTTCATCTGCTTTTTGTGATGCGAGTCTTCTCCAAGGGATAGGTACCAAGAATGTGAACATAAAACAGAAAATAAATAAATAAAAATAAAGCTGCTTCACAACCACAGGCAAGGAGGGAAGGGAAGAGAAAAAAAATCCTCAGAACTGCAGCGGCAAGGAAAAAAGCTTGAGGACTTAATCTGTTTTCTTTTTGTAAATTGGAGGAGGAAAAAAGAGGAAGCTTAAGATGCTCTTTGTGTCTTTAGTTTTGTCTTAAGGCAGTCTTTTTTGTCCGGCCCCCCTCTCCGGCTGGGTGCTTGACGACGCTCCACCTACAAGAGGATAGATACGAACGTCTTACACCTCAGGAAACGCAACGGAGAACACATTCCATGCAAAATGTCTCATCAATGAGGAGAGGAAAAAAAAATGTCAAAAAAAGAGCATTAATTAAAAGCTGACTGAGGAAAAAAAGGATGTTAAAAAGAGTAGTAATCAAAAAAAAAGTAGCAGCCACTTGCAGAGCCACAATAACGCAGAATGAAGTCATACATCAGTTTGAAATGTGTAGAAATAATTGAACTGTGCATGAACTCACACCGTCACAGTTAAATGAAGCACTTGTACCAATCAATCAATCAATCAATCAATCAATCAATCAATCAATCAATCAATCAATCAATCAATCAATCAATCAATCAATCAATCAATCAATCAATGACCAGATAATAGAAGACATCTTGGGTGAGACGTTTTCCATCACACAAGTGGAATAAAAACATAAAATGGCCAAAAATGGTGCAAAACAATTCAAAAATGAAAATAAACTCCTAGAAATATCAGCCATAAATCTACACATTTAACACCTAAAGAACCCCAAAGGAACTTTTACAGTTCTTAGCTCGGTGGGTCCCCCTGTAGAAGTGGAGGTTAAGTTGGGTTTAAGACTCAGACTTCCTCTTGTTTTCTCTCCATTCTTATTCAGCTGGGTCTCTAATACCCCTTTTCCATCAAACCGGTTCCAGAGCTGGTTCTGGTTCTGGGCCAGTGCTGAGTTTGGAACCAGGCTTTCTGTTTCCACTGACAAAGAACTGGCTCTGAGCCAGAAAAACCGGTTCCAAGGTAGCACCAACTCTTCGCTGGGCTAGAGGAAAGAACCACTTACGTAAGCGGAGGGGGGCGGAGTTATTAAGATCAACGGCAACAGCAAGACTGGGAGACGGAGACATTTTCAAATAAGAATGAATCTGGATGCAGCAAAGCAGCAGTGGTCTGAGGAGGAGACAACCTGTCTTTTAGAGATTTGGTCCACGGAGGTGCTACGTGGACCAAGTCCAATTAGAGCAAATACCTTGTTGTTGCTTCAACTTTTGCGCCAACGCAAATGCAGCGACGTAACTGACGTTTACAGCGACTTAACTGACGTTTGCAGCGATGTAATGACGTGGCTCCCCTTAGCTTCCGAGCTATGGACAAACAAACTGGTTCTCAGTTGGACCAGCACCAACACTTGCTCAGAACCAGCCCTGGAACTGGCTTGGTGGAAGAGGGGTATGTGTCATCGTTGCCACGACGACCACCTCAGTTCTGTGAGCTACTTTCAGCGCTGTTGATGTGTGACACATCAGACACAAGGAGTCCAACATCCTTTGGCTGGTCTTTAGTAATGTGCTTTAACTAAATTTTACACGAAAGCCATTTTAGTCAAATTAGTTGACAGTTTGAGTGGCAGTTTAAAAACGTATGAACGCCGGTTAGTTAGGTAACTGTTTGGTTTAACATGTCAAACAATAAGTTTGAAAAATTTCAAATGAGCACCAACGACATCCAGATTCTAAATGATGGTTGGTTCACCATTTCTTTCCTTTTTCCGCATAGTGTCGGAAGTACTGTATCTTTGGATTGGTTAATATTGTAGTTTTCTCTAGTAGCTAACGTTTTAGGTCATCTAGTTGCTCCAAAGGACATAAGGGATTTGGTTATCCATCTGCATAAATGGGCCAATTCAGAGGGTTTAGTTAGATAGCAATGAAAGTCTGGTTCAAATTCAACACTAAGTAAGAGGCAATTTTAATTTATCAGTTGGTAAATGAAAACATTTAGCATCTTAGACTATTGCTGGTTAAGACAGTTACCTCCTTATAATAACTTCATCTAGGTATGGTTATCCATGCAGCCTTCTTCAGCCCAAACCCGCTGGGGTTCAGTTTAACCTACAGAAATGAAGCAGCCTAAAGGCGGAGTATGTCCGATGGATTGATGTCTAAACCACCAAAATGTGACATCAGCGCAGTTACCCCAGCTCTTGAGCAATGGACTCATTCCAGTATTTATCGTCAAATCTAAGTGGTGCCACTGAGGAAATGAAGCTTCTGCATGCCGCAGGAATATCAATGAAAGTAGTAGTAAAGGCAATACTTAATCAATACACAAATAAAGAAGCACATAAGTTCAATAAATCTGTTTTATTAATCTGGGGTGTATGGTATTTTTCTTTATTTGTATGGGTTGTACTGTTGATAAAGACCTGGTAACACACTGAGAGTACTCCAGGTACCATGACTGACCAGTACCCCAGTTGTCATACAGTAACTACCCAGTACCCCAGGTACCATAACTGACCAGTTCTTCAGGTACCATAACTGACCAGTACCCCAGGAACCATAACTGCCCAGTACTCCAGGTACCATAACTACCCAGTACTCCAGGTACCATAACTACCCAGTACTCCAGGTACCATAACTACCCAGTACTCCAGGAACCATAACTACCCAGTACCCCAGGTACCATAACTGACCAGTACTTCAGGAACCATAACTGCCCAGTACCCCAGGTACCATAACTGACCAGTACTTCAGGAACCATAACTGCCCAGTACTCCAGGAACCATAACTACCCAGTACTCCAGGTACCATAACTGACCAGTACTTCAGGAACCATAACTGCCCAGTACTCCAGGAACCATAACTGCCCAGTACCCCAGGTACCATAACTGCCCAGTACTCCTGGTACTATAACTACCCAGTACCCCAGGTACCATAACTACCCAGTACTCCAGGAACCATAACTACCCAGTACCCCAGGTACCATAACTGACCAGTACTTCAGGAACCATAACTGCCCAGTACTCCAGGAACCATAACTGCCCAGTACCCCAGGTACCATAACTGCCCAGTACTCCTGGTACTATAACTACCCAGTACCCCAGGTACCATAACTACCCAGTACTCCAGGTACCATAACTACCCAGTACTCCAGGAACCATAACTGCCCAGTACTCCTGGTACCATGATTAACCAGTACTCCAGGCACCATAACAGCCCAGTACTCCAGGTACCATAACTACCCAGTACTCCAGGTACCATAACTACCCAGTACTCCAGGAACCATAACTACCCAGTACTCCAGGCACCATGGCTACCCAGTACCCCAGGTACCATAACAGCCCAGTACTCCAGGTACCATAACTGTCCAATCGTGTAGTTATAATAACTGCCCAGTACTCCAGTTGTCATCACTGCAGAGAACTCCATCATAACTTCAGTCAATGTACACCGTTTGCAAAGTTGAATCCAGTGACCTTTACCATAGCTTTATGATGCCATTCGTCTAGAATTCTACCTTGAATTCACTGTTATAATTATTATATTCTATATATACAACTATGCCATCTGAAGCAGCCATGCTGAATTTCATCTTGACGATAAAAGTCCTTTACATTGTTAAATACTGACATCCAAGTTCTGCAAAACTGCGTCAAGTGAGAAAGCTGTTTTCTGACTTGATATTGTTCTGTGCCGTGACATTATATAAAGACTTGCTCAGGCTGAATATTAATTCAGCTGCAGAGGCTGTACAGTTGGTACAATTGTGGTTTGGAGTGAATAAATAGGCTGAACAAATGCCTGGAGGTCATATTTGTTAGAGTAACAGAAGGCAAATATTTTCCTTGTGTACTTCTTGTATCCAGTTTAATAGTCTGTTGTTGTTTCAGTATTTTTCTAATTCAATACACAGAGTCTGTACGTGTGCATGGGTGTGTTTGCGTGAGATGAGGAGAATTACAAGACCTGCAAGTTATGAATCAAGCTGCCCAGTGGACATGAAAGTATGCAGAAACACACTTGTGGAGGAAATGCTGTAGCCGCTGGCTGTGGTGCGTCGTGATTTCACATTAGTTCAGGCATGTGTGAGGTTGCATCTGCAACTGCGAATACACAAAACTGACATATGTGCATGGCCTGAGGTGCCACTTCAGTTTTCAGCACTTACAGTCCTTGTCTTATTCTTTCTCTTGCCTCTTGCCCCTTTTCTGCTTCTTCTTGTCCCAATTCCACCAATTCCACATTTTCCATTTTTCATGTTCTCCATCCCAACATTCCTCCTCTCATTCTCCGTCCCTTTTTTACCATCTTCTCTAGAATTCGTCTTCCTCCTCTTTCCCATCGCACCGGCATCTGTTCATAATGAAAACCGGTTGGACGTCGTCCTCGTTTAGCACCTCCTCCACACTACCTGCTCCAGAGGTTACCTCCTGCCAGGCACATTTGTTAGACATCATCAACACCTCCCAGCAACCTTCCCTTCCCTCCACTTTTCTTCCTCCTAACTGCCACCTCCTCCTCCTCCTCCTCCTCCAGATGTCATTGATACAGGAAGTGGGTCACAACAGTGCTGGATCAAAGCCAGGTAACACAGGGCTCCCAGGCAGATGCTGTGTGTAATTCTAGCGTGGGTTCATATTTAGGAGGCAGAATAAGAAATTTAGCAGCTGATGATTGGAGCATTTGGAGGCTGTGATTGCGAAGCGCACATTCTCCAGATTTGACAGATGCTGAGAATACACAGGGTGAGGGGTCTGCATGGATCTGTAATTAGATGTAACAATTTGGAGCAAGCAGAAATGCATTTTTTTCCTTCACTTTTCTGGTATTTATTGGACAAAAGTGAAGCGCAAAAGATGAAAGAATATGTGGGCATTACCAAGTACACCCTTAGTGCTCCGAGGGTACGTCTGCAGCCAGGACCTGCTAATCATCAGCCCTTGACAAATTAATCATCAGCAGTTGTGCAGTAAAGTGCTTGTGATAACGCAATGCCACGAGGGAACGAGATAACCAAAGGTTTTAGAGAAACATCTTTGCCTCATATCAATCTGGAAAGGGTTATGAAACTATTTAATAACTAATTAACTTCCCTTCAGGGATAAATTAATTATTTTTCGAAATCTGAAAGCCATTAAGAAACAATTAGGAGTTTTGCGTGTCAGAGACTGTTAACAAGTGCGAAATATTCAGAGCAGGTGCCAGTTCTCCCAGGTGGGGACATCCCAGTAAAATGAATAAAAGTTACATGTTGGACTCTACAGGTTTCACTGAGTACTCATGTATTTTTGGGGGTTTGTTCAGAAGATCACCAGGAGAAAGTGTTTTTTGTCCTAAAAGAGCACGAAAGCACAACTGAAGTTCACAAAACTGCATTTGAACAAACCAAAATGCTTCTGAAACAATGTCCTACAGTCACATGAGCTCAAAGTGGACTTGTTTAAAGTTTAAAGTTAAAATAAGAGTAAGTAGATATGAGCTTCGAGGGAAACGTATGATTGAAAAACCAAAGTCTAGGACTAAAATTAAAGATCAATGTATTACTGTAAGGGGTGTAAATATATGGAATGCACTTGCTGAAAAATGGAAGATGTGCCAGTCGATTCATGCATTCAAACGTTTGTTTAAGTTTAATGTGTTTGAAAAATATGAGGGATGCAGTAGATGATACTATTACGGAATTATGTCCGGGATTGTGTAAACAATATGATTTATTTTTTGTACTATGTTTTGTATGTTTGATCTGAATAAGTTGATCATGTGAGAAGGGTAGGCGTAAATAAGCAATAGCTTCAGCCTATTCCTTTTCGGTTAGGTCTCTCTTTTTTTTTTATGTGAACTTATGCTTTCAGTTGGTGTCTACATTAAGAATGACCTGACCAAAATAAATATATTTTCATTCATTCATTCATTCATTCATTGTTTGACCTTAAAGACCAAACAGCATTTCAGCAGAAGTGCCTCCCTCCCACTGGGAGGCGCTCTGGAGGAGAGGCCATGATTGTAGGAGAGGCAAACACTGAAGTTGAAGTGATGTGGTGGGAACTGGTGTCATTTCACCAAGAAGAATTCATTAAAGTTTTTGGACAACAATAGAAGAGAATGATCCAGTGATGGAAATGACTACTTAAAGCTATATTTGGTCAATAAATGATGGTGCAGTGAAAAGTGAGGTAATCTTTGCTGCATACTGAGACGCCCTACAATCAGATGATTTGTTTTTGATCACAAAACATGGTCTTAAAAAGAGAAGATGATGACTGTGTGAAACTGTAGCGGAGATTCAATCATCAAAGACACTGTTTCCATGACACCGGGTGCAGAAAAACCACTGGTTTCAACACCTGGCATCTGACATGTGGTTCTGATGAACACAATACCTAACCTGGACGTAACAATATAACTTTCTCAATTGCCTTGAGCGTGGATGTTCATTTACACTCTGGTGAATATACCTTTCTGGTCAAATATTCTAAATTCAAGGTTTTGCTTCTATAAAGCTGTCATTCACGGAGCACGACTGTAAAAGGCAGCTAAAGCCAGAAGGAAGCCGCTTTTACCTCAGCCTTGTCTTTTCTTTCATCCACATTACGACCAGGCAGCAGTGAATTCAGACGCTCCTGAGAAACCGCACATTTCTCTCAATAAAGGAGTTATTCATCCCCACAATATCTGAAAAGATGGTCACTAAACTGCGTGGACCACCGTGGCTCACATCCTTGCAGAGTCTCTGGCTGAGTGGAGACACTTAGTGTGGATTGAAAAATATGTCAAAGGAATTTGTGGATGTTTTATCTGTGGCTGGGTATCGTCTCTGCTGAGTTACTCTGGTCCTTTGGACATTTTGATAGCAAATGATTTGACTTAATACTGGACATCATTATAAACAAACGCTCTGATACGGAAACAGAAAAACGGTTATGCATCCTTGAAGTGGCCACACTTTGATTTCCTGCATTTTCCTTCTCTACAGGCCTGTTATGATTAATTGTAATCTTAGATGTTAACAAAAGGCAAAAACATATTTCATGGTGCTAAGAAACCTTCATTTTTTCCGACTTAAGCTCTCTATGATGTAATTGAGGGCAGGATTACCTTGCATCGTCACCTTCTCCTTTGTTTGCACCGTAACAAGAGCAGGAGCTTCAGAGCTCTTTTACAAGTGGAAGTGTGTAACTGGGGTGTAAGCGGACATAGTGTTTACCAAACAGAGAGACCCCCAACATGTGGTTGGACATGATGTCCACCTCCCTGCTCTGAATTTGATCCTGGATCCAACGTGTGGACTGATTTGAAGTGTGGATCATTTACAGTAAAAATAGTGTTGATCACTTTTTGATATTTTGAAAACGGCCCAAACTAGGCACGTTTCCATTTCGTTCCCTCCAGCTACAATTTTGGGGCCAGATTATTTGCGTAGCTCCAATGGTCCTGCAAAAGGGGCCTCCAGGAACCTTCACATTGGGATAAATGTACTTCTCTTCTCTTCTTCTCACGTGAACAGTAACCATGGAATCACAACTCTGCTGCAAGGTCAGTTGATGAAGTTGGAGATTACAAGAACGAGTTTTTTTGGTCCAGCGGGGGTTTTCTTTATATCTCAATCGTACATTAAAAAAACAGACAAAAACACAAGCAGCATCCCTCGTTTACATGTTTCTTCTTCTCTTTGTTCTTTTGCGAACAGCAAATAAAGTGTGCATTACTGCCATCATGTGGTCGGCTGTGGTATTTGTTCAGTAAATGTCAGTCTTATAATATGTTACGTGTGTAAGAGAGAAGGACGGCCCTGTAAGAACTTCCTGTCTGGAAGGTTTACCCCGAATTCCTGCAAATGGAAAGACGCCTTCTCTGTCCCAAGAGCCAGTTCTGGCAGCCAAACCTCACCTAGCTCAAAGGTTAATGCCAATTACTTTATTGCTTTCCCTGCTGTATCCATGAAGATCAACAAGAAAAGATGTAACTTTTGAATTCCTGTGTGTATTACAAACCTAAACCAAAGATAACTGAACATAGTGTTTTCTGCAGATGAAGTGAGTCACTGTGTTCAAACAAGCACCAAGGCTCAAGTTTACAAAGCCAGTGAAAACATTCAACTCTCCAAGGCGTCTGAAAACCTTCCTCCAAGAAACAAAGCTTCGGACAAGTCTTGCATTCAAACCTCGACTCAAGCCCGTTCAGCCTTTTACCAAGATGATTTATTTTCTTCTTTGTCAAAAGAAGAAGAGGGAGAAAACTGATGGAACTAAATACAATTAAAGGGAATCGTTGCATGATTGAGAGAAATCTGACAGCATTTAGTTGTCAAAGCTATGAAGATAAGTTGATGAGAAATTAATTTCTCACCCGACGCAAGACTGCTAGCAGCGCTATTGTTCTTCTTATCCTTTTTCCCCCAGAAAATATATTGACCAATATCTAAATACTGCAACACTGCTTGAAGAGAAGCTGTGAAAATGATAAACATGTGCTTCTCCGTCAAGGACACTTTGCAATTATGTTCTGTACCCTGAGCTGCTTTGTATGCAGTCAGTAAAAACCGTTTTACTGCTGTTTTTCTCTTTTTCACAGATCAAGAGTTCTGGAGGAAGAGAATGAGGGGTCGATGTGGACTCAGAGGAAGCACCATGATTGCTTCACAAACAAAAACAAGGATGAGGTTTACTGAAGGGAGAATCAGTCCAGAGGAGGCTAAAATCACAGCCAAACTCTCCACTTTGGTGCCTCCATGCGGAAACCAAACTGAAATCCAAAGATCCTCCATGTACAAACCAAAGTGAAAACCAAAGATACCCTGGCTGTGACCTAGACGTCGCTGCAGACTCCAACGGCAGGTTCTTGGAAGTAGTCTGCTCCCGAGACTGTGTTGTTCATACAGCTCAGCTCTTATACGATACAAAGCAGAGATGTAAAAGTGGGATGGATTAATGGGCCTTAAAGCTTTTTACAGATGAAGTTTGTTGTTTTCAGACAAAGCCGTGTCTGTGCATGTCCTTGCCAAAGTCAAAATATTCCGTCATATTCTCAGGGAAACGAATGCTGCTGTTGTACGCTGCTCTGTCTCAGTGTGCTGCCTGGAAAATCTCTGCTTCGGGCCCGACCTTGGTTTGGAGTGGCTCTCCAATCAGAAAAAAGAAAAAAGATCTACAACTGATTGTGGTGAAAATCACGGTACTGTAGGTTGAAACGGCACTCGTAACATCATCAAAAGCAGAACTCACATAAAGAAAAGTGAAACAAATTCAGAAACAGTCAATAAAAGGCGGACTACCGGGCAAGGCGGGGGGGGGTGGGGGGGTGGGGGTAGGAACGGCAAAACTTCCAACACAAGACTCGCAGCTGTCTGTTCAACTTTTGGCTCCGTGAGAAACCAGAATGCCTGCTAGAAAAACTGAAATCACTTCTGCACGACTGCATCAGGCTTTGATGGAGTCTTCTCGAAGGGGAAGAGACAAAAACACGACCCTGAGGTATCTAACAGAGTGCTGCATCACGCTCCAAATTCTGAGTACAGATGGACGGACGGAGAGATGGCAGATGGACGGAGGTATAGACCGGCACACGGATGGATGGACGAATGGACGGATGAATGGATGGACAAATGGATGGATGGATGGATGGACAAATGGATGGATGGATGGATGGATGGATGGATGGATGGATGGATGGACAAATGGATGGATGGATGGATGGACAAATGGATGGATGGATGGATGGATGGATGGATGGATGGATGGATGGATGGATGGACAAATGGATGGATGGATGGATGGACAAATGGATGGACGAATGGACGGATGAATGGATGGACAAATGGATGGACGAATGGACGGATGAATGGATGGACAAATGGATGGATGGATGGATGGATGGATGGATGGATGGATGGATGGATGGATGGATGGATGGATGGATACATGGGTGGATGAATAGAGGGAATTCGCATGACGTCACAGATGCGCCTTCACAGCAGGTTACGCCCACTGAGTGGCAGAAAGACACGTTCAGTTTGAACGTCCATGGACCACGTCCATGGACCACTGGTTCTTTGGGTTACTGTACGGGTCACTGTCAATGTGATGATGTTTTTCCACTCAGTGCGAGTAAGGGGGCGTGGTCCAGTGGGAAAGTGACGTCAATGCAAACCCTCTATGGATGGGTGGATGGACGCATGGATGAATGGATGAATGGATGTTATTTACAAGCCTAATTGAGAACACGCATCCCTATATATACAAGACTGTCTCAGAAAATTAGAATATTGTGATGAAGTCCTTTATTTTCTGTAATGCAAAACTTTCATACATTCTGGATTCATTACAAATCAACTGAAATATTGCAAGCCTTTTATTATTTTAATATTGCTGATCATGGCTTAAAGCTTAAGAAAACTCAAATATCCTATCTAAAAAAATTTTAATCTTAAACTGTAAACCATAATCAGCAATATTAAAATAATAAAAGGCTTGCAATATTTCAGTTGATTTGTAATGAATCCAGAATGTATGACATTGTTGTTTTTTTTTTAAATTGCATTACAGAAAATAAATAATTTTATCACAATATTCTAATTTTCTGAGACAGTCCTGTATATATATATATATATATATATATATATGTAAGTACATATTTAGTGTTGTGGCTCCAGTCAGTGTCTGAACCTCAGTGTGAGATTCTTTAGACGGCAAATATTTGATTAAAACGAGAGACCAAGGCATTTCCACACTACATTAATCATGTATCAAAATTCACCTTGAACTTCCGAGTCTGCAACAATGAGCTCTGACATGCCAAATTACGACCGCAGACCAAAACGCAAAATGATTATGTGGATGAAATGAAAAATGATGCAGTTGACTTTCATGGACGGTCGTAATGTTCTGTGCGGCGGAGGATCAGACCGAACCAGGCGAAACCCATTTCTACACTTCCCTGATTTAAACATTTAATCCAGCAAATTTCAGAACAACGTATTAGGCTCCTTTTTGTTAGTTCTGATCTTCGTCACCTGGAATCTGGTCCTATTAGCACAGAATTCAGGGCTCCAGACGGGGAGGAGAGTGAAAGGAAGATCCAGTTCAGCTCGGCCCCAACAGAGGCGCTGGAATAGCCAGCGATGCTCCAGCAGGAGCTCACAATGCCCACGACAACAGGTCGGGCAGCCTTTTGTGGTTTCTGTGGCATGTACCTGCAGGAGGAGAGCTGCATATCAGAGAATGTTCTGGGGGAAGTGAAACGGCAGAGGGGCTCAACAGCCTGTCAGGCCTGTGATAAAGCAGGGCTCTGTTTCCAGCAGTGTGCTCCATTCACAGCTCCAGGCTTCCCTTTCACACCGTCCACAATAGAATAAACACTCTGGCACATGTGGAGTCTGCCCACTGTTTGACTGGAGTGTGCTCTTTAAACCGTCCTTTTGTCCCGCCAGCCTGGACGTGACGGCTAAGAGCTGCATCCGAAGGGCCAATCCCAACCCATAAAACGCATTCAAAGTCCAAAACAGAGGGAATAAAGAGCTGACATGGATACGGAGCTGGAGGGAAAGTGAGAAAAACCCCCATCGCATCCCAGGTTTTCTGCTGAACGCTGCAGCTTTGTGCCATGATCAAATACATATATACATATATACATATATACATAGATACATATGTACAGTACACATATATATATATATATATATATATATATATATATATATATATATATATATATACATATATACATAGATACATATGTACAGTACACACATATATATATATATATATATATATGTATATATATATATATATATATATATATATATATATATATATATATATATATATATATATATATATATATATACACACATATATATGTATGTATGTATGTATGTATGTATGTATGTATGTATGTATGTATGTATGTATGTATGTATGTATGTATGTATTAGGAATGGGCGATATTTTACCGTTCACGATATACCGTCAAAAAAATTCCTCACGGTAAGAATTTGTCATCTCGCGATAAAAACGATAAATTCCCGTTGATGACGTTTTTGTGTAAAGCTGATTTATGGTTCTGCGTTAAATCCACGCACAACATACGTGAAGGAAGGAAGGAAGGAAGGAAGGAAGGAAGGAAGGAAGGAAGGAAGGAAGGAAGGAAGGAAGGAAGGAAGGAAGGAAGGAAGGAAGGAAGGAAGGAAGGAAGGAAGGAAGGAAGGAAGGAAGGAAGGAAGGAAGGAAGGAAGGGAGAAAACAAGGAAAGGAGGAAGGAAGGGAGAAAAGAGGAAGGGAAGAAGGAAGGTGAGACCAGGAGGAAAGAAGGAAGGGAAAAAGGAAGGAAGGAAGGAAGGAAGGAAGGAAGGAAGGAAGGAAGGAAGGAAGGAAGGAAGGAAGGAAGGAAATGAGCCTGAATGAAAGAAAGAAAGAAAGAAAGAAAGAAAGAAAGAAAGAAAGAAAGAAAGAAAGAAAGAAAGAAAGAAAGAAAGAAAGAAAGAAAGAAAGAAAGAAAGAAAGATAAATTCTTGTTCATGATGTTTTTGTGTAACAAACATGGCGGATCTGAGAGCGAGATAGATTTATAGTTACAAAGGTGGAGTTGAATTGGTATTTTTTTTATCGTCACTTTTATCGTTATCGGGAGAAAGGCCAGAAATTATCGTGATACATTTTTTAGTCCATACCGCCCATCCCTAGTATGTATGTATGTATGTATGTATGTATGTATGTATGTATGTATGTATGTATGTATGTATGTATGTATGTATGTATGTATGTATGTATGTATGTATATATATATATATATATATATATATATATATATATATATATATATATATATATATATATACACACACGTATATATATATATATATATATATATATATATATATATATATATATATATATATAGACACACACACACACACACACATATATAGATGTAGACGTATATATAGATGTATAGCTGTGCTACATGTTGATGCTGCATGTGACTTCATCATCTCGGATGTTGCCAAGCAACAAACACAACATCCTCATACCTGAAGCCTCTCTGCTAAGTTGGTTTATTCTTTAATTGTAAGTCTTATTCCATTCTGTTCAGTCTAATAAGAAGCGGATGTGATGCTGACGCCGTGGCGGCGGGCGCTCAGCTTCTTTCCCAGGTCTTTATTAAGTTCTGCTGTGCTTGTTGTTGCTGTTTTACGTGGCTCATCTTTTGAATTTATGTTGTTTTTATGCGCCGCTGCTAAACCGATTTACTGCAGAAGAGGCTGAGGAGAGCGTCTCAAAAGTGACAGCTGAAGGGAGGGGAAAAAAAATCATCTCAGACTGACAGAGAGACTCCATTTTGGAGAATTAAATCAGTTAAATGGCTGCGGGAGAGCGGAGAGGAGAGCTGGATGTGTCCACCCGGCTGAAGAGCTCTCAGGAAAGCGCCTCCGTTTCTCTTGCCAAGGCTGAATCTTTTATCTTTCTCTTCACTTTATTGGTGGAGCTCTGACCCGGCGCTCCCTCTTTCTCATTTTTCAAAGTCCGATTTTTTCTCTCTTAAGTGTTCTGCTCTCTCTCAGTTCTGCACTTTTTCTTTTTTATATCGTGGCCCAATCACTTTCAGTTCCTTTGCTCCCACTTTCACTTATTTCCCTTTTTTTCCGCGGTGCTCCATGGCTGACAGAACGCTGAGACGAGACCGCGCTGGATCCTGATTTAAGGTTCATTTTATTACCTTCCAGTGTAAAAGGCAGACGAAATGAAGTCGTTATCTTCCTCTGTTTGAGGAGTTTTAACATACAGAGTGAAGTCATGTTGATGTCATCTCTCCGTTCTGGAGCTGGCTGGTAGTAGAGTTCATTATAACACATCCCTGCAGAGGGGGGCGAGGATCCATCCCTCCTCCCTTCCAACGTCTCATGAGCCGTTTTCAGATGCAAGTGTCGCAAAACTGTTGCACTGATCTCAAAAGAGGCACGCCCCCACACAGAAAGGGGGCGGGGCCAAGTCAAGCTGATGACCCCCTCCCCCTAAAACTGGCTTTCATGAGCAGAGCTGTAAAGTCTTGCTTAATTTAGTTAGTGTGTTTGTTTTAACTGCACCTCTGCGGCGTTTTGATGTCACACATTTCAGTAAAACATGCAAAGTTTAGTTGATTAAACGACTAGATTACTGATGATTCAGCTAGCACATGCAGCCATTTGGGCGTGGCTTCCAGTCTGCTACGATGTTTTTATAAACCAGACTGAGGTTATTTCTTTTTCTGTAGTTGCTTTTATACAGATGCTATGACTTCAGATGCTACAACTGGTCGCTGCTGGCTCTTTGATGGTTTGTTCTGTCGGCTGCGCTGAACGAGGAATGAATCGCAGGTCTTCCCGACGGCCACCATGACCGAAACTCGGCAAGACAAGATCCGCAGGAACCACATCAGACTAGATCCATCCCGCCCCTCCTCCCCTCCAACGTCTCATGAGCCGTTTTCAGATGCCAGGGTCGCAAAACTGTTGCACTGATTTCAAAAGAGGCACGCCTTTCATGAGCAGAGCTGTAAAGTCCTGCTTAATTTAGTTACTTTGTTTGTTTTAACTGCACCTCTGTGGTGTTTTGATGTCGCACATTTCAGTAAAACAGTAGAAGTTTTGTTGATTAGACGACCAGATTACTGATGATTCAGCTAGGACGCGCAGCCATGTGGGCGGAGCCTCAGACCACCTACGATGTTTATTTCTTTGTCTGTCTAAACACTATTATACAGATGCTGCCTTAATTCATATTTGTACACTAATCTCAAGGTACCTCTCACAGAAAGTGTGAGGCTGAGCATCATCCAGTCCAGTTCAATTATACTCTCATTAAATTCAAATTCATAAAATGCTAATTCATTTAAACAATAAGAATAAAAGCAACAGCCTGAGGAAAGCTAAGGAAACCAGGCATTTGCATTGAATAAGAGCCAAAGAAAAGAGAGAGGCTCTCACATTAAATATCATCATTGTCAGATTTCCTTTTCCATTTCTTTATTTTGTTTGTCACAAAGACGTTATTTAGAGATTCAGTTCTATTAAAATGTCATTTCCAGGATCTGTTCACATATCTAATCACGTCTGACAGCTTAAAACGGCTCGTACTTCTGGTTCCTCTGCAGAGACGCTGCAGATGAACCAGTTTGTGACGGTTCTGTTCATCATCTTTCACGGAGACGTTCTTTTGAGATTCCAAATGATCGGAGTCAAATCGACGTCAACTGAAGCTTGTTTCTCTGTCTGAACTGGAATATTGGCCGCGTGTCATCCATCGGTGGAAGCGGTGTTTGTACCAGGAGTCTTGAACTCTGCTGCTTCTTCGGCCCAACTCCGCCTCAAATCATCTGGATCAGAAACCAGGAAGTTCATTGAGCAGCTCGCTCTCATGTGTGACCCCCATTATAATACACCTGCCCTCTTCTGTGGTGACTAGGGATAGGATAATTTCTGGCATTTATCCCGATAACGATAAAAATGACGATACAAAACGTTACATCAACGGGAAATATTTCTTTCTTTCTTTCTTTCTTTCTCTCAGGCTCATTTTCTTTCTTTCTTTCTTTCTTTCTCTCAGGCTCATTTTTTTTCTTCTTTCTTTCTTTCTTTCTTTCTTTTCTTTCTTTCTTTCTTTCTTTCTTTCTTTCTTTCTTTCTTTCAGGCTCATTTCTTTCTTTCTTTCTTTCTGGCTCATTTCTTTCTTCTTCTTTCTTTCTTCTTTCTTTCTTTCTTTCTTTCTTTCTTTCTTTCTTTTCTTTCTTTCTTTCTTTCTTTCTTTCAGGCTAATTTCTTTCTTTCTTTCTTTCTTTCTTTCTTTCTTTCTTTCTTTCTTTCTTTCTTTCAGGCTAATTTCTTTCTTTCTTTCAGGCTCATTTCTTTCTTTCTTTCTTTCTTCTTCTTTCTTTCTTTCTTTCTTTCTTTCTTTCTCTTCTTTCTTTCTTTCTTCTGGCTCATTTCTTCTTTCTTTCTCATTTCCTCAATTTATCATTTTTAACCCGTGAGATACAAATTCTTACCGTGGGGAATTTTTTTGACAGTTTATCGTGAACGGTAAAATATCTCCCATTCCTAGTGGTGACACACATACACACACATGCATGCATGCACACGCACAACTCTTCATCCAGTCTGAGGAAGTGCACTGAAGCCATCAATGGGCCGAGCCGTGCAGCTGGCCGTGACCTCGCCGCGGCCGCATTGTTCCTCCTGACTCTGCTGGACCAGCGCCGCCCACTCGCCATCTGATCTCCATGAAGTTTGTCAGATTCATCTTTTTTCTTTTCCTTCTTTTTAGAAAAGGAAATGAGGAAAAGAATATCTTTTCATCAGTTCAAAAGAAATTTGGAGGGCTGCCTTCACAGAGGTCGCCATGCCAACCCCTGCCAGCCCAGTGCTTTTAACTCTTAACGCCTCCACTTCAGCTTGTAATGTTATCCAAAGTGTGTGGGCCCGGAGAGGCCCGCTGCGGCGGTGGCGAGCGGCATGACTCACGCTCCCCCGAGGATCAAAACCTCCGGCGACTGACTCACAGCGAGCCGGCCTGCCGCGCTATCGATTCACGGGGAGTTCGTGGAGGTGAGTGAGCTTCAGAAATATTTACTTATCATGTCAAACAACAGGTTAAAGACAGTAACTCTATTGATCCGGTCTTTAACAACGGTCACACAGAGAGGCCCGGCCGGCTCAGAAATTACACTCTGCTGTGAAAACACATATAATAACATGTTAGGAGATTGTTTTGCAGGGATTTCTGCAGATGTCAGTGTGAGGGGGCTGTTAGAGAGTCTGTCTGAAAGAAATCTGTCTCAAAATGCTTGTTTTTGTCTGCGGAAAACCAATCCGTCCAGTCCATGAGATGATGTGTTTGACACGTCTTAAAACACGTCTTACGTTTTAAAGTATGTTGTCCGTTATTGTTCTCTAAACCTGACTAATCTGGGTGATGTTTATGCCTGAACCCAACAAAACCGGATAACGGCTTTTAATTCTTGAAAACAGTCAGAGATAATCAAATCTGGGTCGTAATACCACTTTTCCACCAAACCGGTTCCAGGGCTGGGTCTGGTTCTGGTTCTGGGCCAGTGCTGAGTTTGGAACTGGGTTTTCTGTTTCCACGGACAAAGAACTGGCTCCGGTTCCAAGGTAGCACCAACTCTTTGCTGGGCTAGATTAAGAACCACTTACGTAAGCGGAGGGGATGGAGTTATTAAGACCAACGGCAATTGCAAGACTGGGGAGACGGAGACATTTTCAAATAAGAATTAATCTGGATGCAGCAAAGCATCATGGGTCTGAGGAGGAGACAACCTGTCTTTTAGAGATGTTTCCACGGAGGAGCTACGTGGACCAAGTCTGTATTAGAGCAAAATTCCTTGTTGCGTAACTGACGTTTGCATTGACGTAATGACGTGGCTCCCCTTAGCACCCCGAGCTATGGAAAAGCAAACCAGTTCTCAAGTTGAATGAGTTGTGAACCAGCACCAGCACTGGCCCAGAACCAGCCATGGAACCGGTTTGGTGGAAAAGGGGTATGAGTTGAGTCCTGGGTCCTCACTCCTAATAGTCCACTGTGGGGGTCAGCGAGAGAATGTGAGGTTGTCCTAGGAACATGCCATGGTGGACTAATTTCCAATCAAATGTGAAATACAACATGGAAATGAAATTATCTTGACAAACGGGGTCCGGCTCCTCTGAGCTGACCTCAAGAGTAGAGATGCCAAAAAATGATCTCAATAATTCAGCTTTTTTTTTTTTTTTTTTTTTGAAAGGGGCATAAATTTTCCCCTTACAGACAGAATCTGCCGACGTTAATGAGTGCATGCGTCGCATGGCAGACTTGTTTTGTGATTTAATGGGTTCAGCGCGGACGTGAAGTTGAGAGCGTACAACAGAGAAACCAAACAAACTCGCTCGACTGAGCCAGCAATTAGGTCAAGCTCAGAGAATGAGCCACTGAAATCACTGCTGAATCCGATTCAGTGCCAGATCGAGGCATGTCATCACACACACACACACACACACACACACACAACACACACACACACACACACACACACACACACACACACACACACACACACACACACACACACACACACACACACACACACACACACACACACACACACACACACACACACAACAACGCGGTGACTTCAGATCCTCCCCGCGGCTGTGGTGGCTATCAGAGGTTGCAGCTCTCTGGACACACTTTTATTGTGAAAGGGCCCAAATTAAATACAGTTGCACACGACAATCGTCGATGTAGAAAGCAAAAATATAGATCTGAGGATAGAATCGCTGATAAAGGCTCCTCCGATCGGTGATCGATGCTAACGGCACCTGGGATGAGTAATCTATAGGTGGCAATGACAAGTTATGATCTCCGAGGACTGGACTTGTTCTGAGGATGACAAATCAAGTTACAGCGGACCAAATCGCCGCCAGGACAAACTGCAAATAGGAAATTGACTTCCTGTCACAATGGTGAGATATCTGCGAAACAACTGCACACGCGGGCGTGAGAGCAGGGCTACACACGAGCTACCGCTAGCATGAATCTCTACGTGTCTGTTCGGGGCACACACAGCCGGACGTAAATCTGGACACGCACAAAAAACTAGTTAACACAACACACACAGACACACACACACACACACCGGCCGCTGTATTTCCTCCTGGTCTCCGCAGGTGACTCACCACTTCCTTCCCTTGAGGAACGTTGTTCATGCACACACACAACGCACACGCACGCACGCACGCACGCACACACACACACACACACACGGTGAGGAAACTAATAAAATGCACACTATCAACACACACACACTGTCGGCCTTAAATTAGAGCTGCTGTTCCCGAGCGCTGAGCAGTGGTTCCTCCATATATCCGCCTGTCACGTCGGCTTAAAAAAGAATCACACAACATCACCACAACTCACAGCTGCCCGAGTCCAACCCCAAGTCCGACCCGGAGTCCTGGGCCCCGCTGTCCGCTTCTGACTCCAGGTAGGGTCTTAATGCCTGGAGGGGTACAGTATATGTGGGGGGTCTTAACCGGTTTGATGACTAGGCCTGTGTTGAAAAAATCTATTTTCTGATTCTAAATCGATTCTCATATTAATTCCTAATAATGGATTTGTATGTCTAGGTCATTTTTTTTTCATCATTACATTACAACTTTTAGTATTTTTTTGTTTATGCCCAAAAAAGGAATGCTTTGTTGGGCACAAGAATAACTGGTGCCATGGTTTTTGCCTTTAAATATGTTTAAAAGGAACCCTGGCTTTTAAGACATGTAGGTCTTAAAAGATAAATGTTGGTATCAATTATAACAATGTGATATAAAAAACCTTGTTGATGTCTTCGTTTTTATAAAATTTGAAAATATAATTTAACTCGTTAGGTCGCCATTGTTGTTCCAGATCTGGCTGGGGTTTTTATTGTAGCATCGGCTATCTGCTAGTTGAAACGTGTGGTCTGTTAGTCTATCTGAGTTTTATGGTGTTTTTATAGTTCATGCTTTATGGTGCGGTACTTTTTTTTTTTTTTTTTATACTTTTTTGTAGGTGCGCCATCACCTTAATGTTTAGCTGTGTTTTGATCTGTGTTTCTGTTGCGCCGTCACCTGTTTAGCTGTGTTTTCATCTGTTTCTGGGTGTCAAAACAGTGGGACGGGGGCCAGCAGGAGCCACCGTCTGACGTCACTACCCAGAATGCATTGCGGTGTAAACAACAATGGCGACCTACGAGTTAAATTATATTTTCAATTTTATAAAAACGAAGACATCAAAAAGGTTTTTTATATCACATTGTTATTATTGATACCAACATTTATCTTTTAAGACCTACATGTCTTAATAGCCAGGGTTCCTTTTAAAGGTATGAAAAAAAGGTATGAAAACATTCAGTTATAATTGCATAGATTGTCCATACTTCATTATTTTATATACTGTCTTGGGGTTACATTTGCATAAAATGCTAAAAACCAAATTCTCAAATATTAAAAACTGAAATAGACCGAAAATGGAAAAAATTTAAACGGAATGTGGGAGAAAATAAAACCAATTTCATCCGTCTCTGTTTCCTCCCTGGATCTGTTTGGTAATTCTAACCCACGATGTTTCTGAAAGCAGTTCTATCAGCATTCTGGGAGGTGATTGGTCCTTACAGCATCATTAGCTGCCAATACTTGCTGTTGAATCTCAATATAATACTAGTATTAATATGTTGCATAACTATTCATTCAACAGCTCAAAAAATAACACTAACCCAAATTGATGTTGGAATCGAATCGAATCCAACCAAATCTTGATAATCGATTCTGAATCTTAAGAATTGGAATCGAATGGATTCTTGACATTTGAATCGATCCCCAGCCCTATTGATGAGACCACCATGATAATCTGGTATAATGAACCAACAGTGCACCTCCATCCCGGTGGAGGAGCGGCGACCGCCAGGGACAGACGACGGACTCACATCTGGCGGGACAGCTGTGCCGGACCGGCCAGGCCTCCGGGGGACGCTGGTCGTGTCACTACCTTAATCTCTGAAGGAGCCCGTTACCAGCAAGGACACGATGAAGGAGGGAGAACGGAGGAAAGGAAACGGGGGAATGAGAATGGAAAAGGAGAGATGGAGGGGTGAGGAGATGAGGAAAGGAAATATAAGGGCACTTTTCCACTAGTACCTACTTGGCTCTACTCATCTCAGCTCTGCTCATCTGAACTTGGCCTGGTTTCTTTTCCATAACAATTCAGCATCTGGAGAAGTAGGAGGTTGGATTTAAGCTTCTGTGACGTATTTGATTGTGTGATCTAAAGGAAGACAACAACACTAAAGATGTAGAACCTGGAGGAGATGATATATGTGCTGCTGGGTCTGTGGCTTGTGTTCCATATCAAGTTAAAAAATGAGAGTGAGAGAAGCTTCAAGCGGCAATGCTTTTTAATTTGTATTTGAAGTCAGCTGGAGCCGTGAGCAGCTATGAAGTGACAGAGCTCCTGGTAGATCTGGTCGTTCCTAATCCCCCGTCTAGATCCCTTTTTAATTCTCTCCTCAGCACCAGGTTTATGAACATCTGCACCTCAGAGTTGGATCACCAAACAGACTTTTGCTGCCGTTGCCGCTGGAATAAAATGAACAAGAAGCCGTCAGTTGCTCTTTCTCTGATGTCACATCCTGACTCAGACGTCTGACTCCCAACCCCCCGACCAATCGGTGGCCTGTAGTGTGATGACATCACAGCCCGACTCAGCCGCTTAGAACCTCGGCAGAGTAAATACAGAAAAAGTCTACTTGGCACGGTAGACACCTTGTGGGAAAGAACCAAACGAGCCGAGCTGAGTAGGTACTAGTGGAAAAGTGCTATAAAAGTTGCTGAGCGGTAACTCTGTGGTCCTCTGAAGGGAGGAAAAATTGTCCACCAGGGACGGCCGGCATGTGTGTGTGTGTGTGTGTGTGTGTGTGTGTGTGTGTGTGTGTGTGTGTGTGTGTGTGTGTGTGTGTGTGTGTGTGTGTGTGTGTGTAGGTCCCCCCCCCCCCCCCCCCCCCCCCCCCCCCCCCAGACTACATGTATTTAGCAGATGTCCCTTGGACCAGTGATTCTCAACTGGTGGGTCGGGACCCAAAAGTGGCTCGTGGACCTGTCTTTAGTGGGTAGCTCTCAGGTAAAGCTACATATTTCTGGAACTCCTTCTCAGTTGTTGCACTTTTTTATTTCATGTATTTTGCAGGACGACACCAACTGAATCTGTTAATAATGATGTTTTGATGATGTTTTGCTACGTCAGCTTTATAATCTTGATTCGGTGATTGAATAGCTTTACTATTCTATTTACTAGTTATTCTGCTCCTCATCGGTGGAACAAACTTCCTGTAGACCTGAGGTCAGCTCCTTTAAATCAGGCCTAAAAACATTACTGTTTACTCAAGCGTACTCTTCAATTAAATACTTACCTGCTGGACTCTACTGCCCTTATTTTTAACAGCTTGTGCTTTTTATTATTTTACTTCTTTTCTTATCATTTTATTTATTATTTTACCTCCTTTTCTCATAATTTTATTTACTGTACAATTATGTCTTGCTGCTTTTAATGTCGATGTAAAGCACTTTGAATTACCTTGTGTTGAATTGTGCTATATAAATAAACTTGCCTTGCCTTCCTAGTGCACTGCTCGTTATACTGTACATTCAATTAGTGGGTGGTCAGCTAAAGCCAAATATTTCTAAGCTTTTTTTGGAACTACTTTTCAGTTAATGCATTTATTTATTCTGTGTCAGTTCTGTACAATTTGAGGTTTAAACTTTGCATTGTTTAAGTTTTCATGATATGGGTCCCAAAGCCAGACCAGTTGAGAACCTCTGCCTTAGACGGTGGGAAGAGAGCTGGATAAACGCTGGTGTGACGGGTCCGAAGTGCCATCGCTGGAGCTGTGGTCGACGCCGAATCCCAGATGATCCAAATCCGACACATGGATCCAATAAACGAGCCTGCAAGTTGGTCGAAACATGCACTGTCAAGTCCGCCCATCCGTCTTTGCGTCAGATGCTTCTGCAACATGAATGGATGGAGCTGAAACCGGGTCCGAGTCTTAGAAAGACTCTGCAATACCCTGGATGACCACTAGGGTCCATTCATCCTCTTATTAAATAGTCCAACTTTACAGGAGAAATAAAAACACATTCAGCGAGGAACCAGAACCGGTTTTGGTCTTTAAAGCTGGATTTCTCATCCATTTGCAGGAACCTCCTTAGTTAAGATTATATGTGCATCGTTTAAGGTTTTCAGGTGTCAGCCGGCCGATCACTCGCTGCTCGGCGCCTTCGGCGAACTCGACTCCCGGATGAGTTTCCGACGCAGGGACAGGTGTCGTATGTTCCCGTGTCACGGCGGCTGACCGCCGCAGAGGCCCGGCTCGTGTGTTCCGGTGGTCCTGTGGTCAGGGGGATTTAATTTTCAGGGTCAGCAGTCAAATCTGGAACAGATGGTGTGATCCACGATGGGTCCGGCCCCCCCTGCTGGCGGATGAGCTGCGAGGGACGAGCACCAAACCCTCCTGGATCCTCGTCTTCCTCCCTCCTCTCTTCTTGTCATGACACATCATCGGAAATATATGCTCTTCATCACATCTTTTATTCTTCCTTCATGTTTCATGTTCTCATGCTTTTTATCTTCCCTCCACCAGCAGCTCCTTCTGCGTTTCCTAACGTCTCCTCTTTTCTTATTCTTATTCATGTCCCTTTGTGTCATTTTCCACCTCCTCCTGCTGCTTTTCTTCTATTCAGCCCATCTTCCTCAGCCCTGTCCCTCTTGTCTTCCTCCTCCCCCCCTCCCCAGTGGGACCAGGTGTACCTGAATCCCTCTGCTGGTTCTTGGGGATTTTCTGGAGCGGAGGCCATGAAAGCAGCGGCCTTCGGCTGAAGGCTCAGCGATCACGCTCAGAATCAGCAAACAGACCGAGGAGGCGCTTGTCCTCCGTTTTCAGCCCTGAACACGAACAGACGGAGCAAAAAATGAGCTGCATTACGGGTTTAATTTGACTCTGGCCGGTGAGTCTGAGCTCCTCTGCGGAGCACAACAGCCTCCAACTGTGCCACAGCTGCTCGGCCTCATTGATTTAGTCGTTGTCCTAAAACGTGAAAGCTTCAGTGGCCCCGAAACTTTCATTTCTGGATGGATGTGAGCGTGCTCACATCGGCAGGAGGAGCTGCCGAACAAGCAGTGCCCCAATTAGCAGAGAGCAGCCCCGTTCACCGTCCTCCTGGTAACAGAGCAGCATTCAGGCTGCGATGGGGGAGAATCATAGAAACTAAAGCCTCACAATGTTTATCAATACCCCCCCTACTGGTTCCCATGTCTGCACCCCCAAAAAGAAACCTCATGGCTCCACGGGTCGCCGTACAGGTAGGGTTGCCACCTTTCAGAAATAGAAATAAGGGACGCCCTGATTTCAGCAGCGCAGGAGCCAAAAAAAAAGCCCCTAAACTTCTAAACTGAATAAAAATGTGTTTATTTTATATGAAAAAACAAAATGCTTTGATTTAAAGTTTAAAGTGCTTTAATAGCATTGAACTTGCATGACTGTACAGACAGACAGCCATACTAGCAACTGAAATATCCTCCTATGCTACGTATGTCCACATCAGCCCAGATGTAGAATATAGCCTGCAGGTGAAGAATATGGTGTAAAAGTTAATTTATTTCAATAATTCAACTAGAATATGGTGTATAAGGTTAATTTATTTCAATAATTCAACCAGAATATGGTGTAAAAGTAAATTTATTTCAATAATTCAACTAGAATATGGTGTAAAAGTTACTTATTTCAATAATTCAACTAGAATTTGGTGTAAAGGTTAATTTATTTCAATAATTCAACTAGAATATGGTGTATAAGTTAATGAAAATACGGTACAAATCGCGTCCCGTATTAGTTCAATACGGGACGCAACATTTTTTTCTCAAATAAAGGACAATTCCGTATTTTACGGGACGGGTGGCAACCCTACGTACAGGTGCAGCACCAAACAGGAGCAAGGAAAACCCCCAGTTCCTGCATGCGTCCTCAGTTCTGAGGACTTCTGTGGTTCACTTTAAATCCAATTCACTACAAATGACCTGGTTTATTGGCATCGACAACAGCTTTGCAAAAGTGCAGAACCTTGATGTGAAACAGGGAGGTTCACACGTTGCTTAGTAGAAAGATCAGACGGGCCTGCAGGCTGTATTAGTGAAAACATCTGATTATTATCGTGATTATTCATGTGAGTAAACCCTGATTTATGCTTCACATTTCCTACTTGTCCTGATTGTTTGGCTGTGTGATTACACCCTCCATGCTGTAGGGGGCAGTGTGAGTTGTCAGTCCTTCAGGTATCTCAGACAACAAAGGTCTGATGTGAGTCGGAGCTGATGAGAGTTAAACAGCTCCCCTCACCAATGTGAGTTGAAAATGACGGAAATGTCTGAAGTATAGAGGAGGGATGCTGCCGGAGTGGACCGAGTCCAGCTGTGCTGGTACCTGTCAGCCCAGAACCTGGTCAAATTTCAGAAGGATTTGTGCATACAGCACAACTGCTGAAGGCAGATTTGGTGTTTTCCATTTGAGTCATAAAAATAAATCAACTGATTTCCATCGAAACCTGTTCACCTAAGCACTTAGGAAAGAGTGAAAACTGCACAGGACTACGGTGGCCGACAAGGGCCAAACGCACTGCAACGGCCTCAGTTAAGGAAAACAGCTTCAATTACAGAAACGATTCAAATTCACAAACTCAAAACGAGGTACAAAAAGAGGAACGAGGTGCAAATGAAAAAACGTGCTGCAAAAAACAAAGACAAATGCAGCATCATCAAACGCTGCAAATAGAGAAACGATGCAAAGCACAAAACGATATAAAACAAGAAACCATCTTCAAAAGAAAAACGATTCATAACCGGACACACGGGATGTAGAGAGAGACCGAACACCTGACTGTAACGTTAAAATATAATAAAGAAACGTCTCGTAATGTACAGCATTGTACAATGACATAAACATTGTATATAAATATAGTCAGATAAAAATCACATTACCGTTCCCTAGCTGTATGATTATACCATGGATTAAACACTGTGGTTCAGCCACCGTACGGGACCTTAAGCAAAATCAACTCCAGAAAGCCTTTTGATTTTTTCCATTTCCATCAAAACTTTTCTAAACTGTGCACGAATAAACGATTACAAGAAAACATGCCGGTCCTCATTTGATTACTGCAGCAGAATAATGACAGAACAACTTTGACAAACAGCCTCCAGCAGTTACCTATCCCTTGTTTTGTATTTCATTCTTCATCCAGGCTGTACCACCCTGGTAAACCCACCACCCACTCTTAAACCCCCATCGTCAGCAGGGGTGGGCTCCGCTGACCCCCGTGACCCCCCCGGGTTAAAGCAGGTTTAAGTGACGGACGGATGAGATGAAGTAATGACTCCACTAGTCCCTGGACCTACTGGGGACCTCAGCAGCGGAGCTCCATCCAGGCCCTGCTCCCCCCCCCGCCACCCGCCACCACCCACGTTAATGAAAGACATGTGGTGCAGGCATAATACCATTGTCTGTCAAATCAGCTTAGAGAGGTGGGGGAGCGGCGGGGATCTGGCGCTTGTGTGGGTGGACGGGCAGATCATCTGCTGCAGATGATGGCTTAATCCAATCAGAGCGAGCGGATCATAGGAAGCCGATTCGGTGTATAGCCGCTGGCAGGTCGGCGCGCCGGCCTCGCCGGGTCAACCCAGGCGTCCGAGACTTCGTCGGTGCCGCAAGACCAACAGAAAAAGCCACGAATGCAGCGACGGCGGCCGATGCTGAAGCGTTTCACGCTCATAGCGAGCCTCCGATATAAGAAGATCACAACATTCCTGTTTCGAGCATTTTCCCCCCGCTTTCATGTTATTTCTGGCGTTCCCACATGCCCACAGCATGATTAAAGATATTTTTACATCTGTTTAGTCAATCCTCCGAGGCTCATTCGATCCCATTCAGCTGACGGTTACGGCGCACGGCGAACTCGTTTCTGCTCTTTGCTTTCATGGAAATCTGATGTCATTGTCCTGCCAGCAAACGCCAGATTAAACTCCCCTGCAAGGAGCACGAGGGCGGAAGTATCTTTTTGTTGTGTTTTTGGCACCGGATCCTTCATTTGTGTTAAAAACAAACAAAAACAGGGAGTCATTTCAGCAAATGTGGTGCATGAGATTCCTTCCTCACACTTAGCTTGACTTTTCCAATGAAAACAAACATGTTGGCAGCCCCGTGCATGAAAACGACGGCACACTGCAGGAGTCAAACGTATCACAGTTCATCGGGTTTTCAACGATTTTTAGAAAACAACAGCTCTAAGGAACCTCTTGCTTTTCCTCCGCTCTCGACCGTATGAATGTAGGAGCGATACGTTCCCTCTGACCTCCCGGTCTCCTTTAGATCGTTCGAGACCGGACCTCGACACTGCAAATCTGGGAAATCAGTAAAGGAAAGATAAAAAGAGGCCGAATGTGTTCTGGCAAAGAGAAACAAAACAAAACACGGAGGAGTCAAAGCCGCGTGAGCCGCTTGCTGTGAAGCCAAAAGCAGAAATCAATATAACACAGAACCATTTCAGAATTCAATATCCAAAAGCCTCAAAGAGGAGGAGGAGGGTGAAGAGGAAGCAGACGAGGACGAGAGGGTGGGAGGATTTTACAAAACAAGAGTGATAATAAGCAAACGGTACGAGTGCTGTCTGGTGGATCTGGAGGTAATGATATCTGTAGTCGTGGTCGACTCTTTAATCATCTTCTAAAACATGAAAAAAGAGGATCTGATCAGTAAAAAAGCAGAGGTTTGCTGGTCTGAAACGTTCAGGTGTTGAGACAATGCCAAAAGGGAAAGACATAAGTAGGAGCGCTTGTTGCTGCACATCGCTCCAGTATGGGCTATGAAAACCTTCCCCAACAGTTTCACCTGCAGAAAACCAGGCAGTTATCACCTCAGATGTTCCAGTAGATTTAACGAAATTCTGTCAGAAATACGTAAGTAAAGTTGCTTTCGTCAATGAAAATCAGGACTAACTATCATCGTCAATGAACCTTTATCACCTGACTAAAATGAGACGCAACAAATATGCTGGTCATAAGGGATGGGCGGTATGGACTAAAAAATGTATCACGATAATTTCTGGCATTTATCCCGATAACGATAAAAATGACGATAAAAAAAATACCAATTCAACTCCACCTTTGTAATTATAAACTGTCTCGCTCTCAGATCCGCCATGTTTGTTACACAAAAACGTCATCAACGGGAATTTTTCTCTTTCTTTCTTTCTTTCTTTCTTTCTTTCTTTCTTTCTTTCTTTCTTTCTTTCTTTCTTCTTTCTTTCTTTCTTTCTTTCTTTCTTTCTTTCTTTCTTTCTTTCTTTCTTTCTTTCACGCTCATTTCCTTCCTTCCTTCCTTTTTCCCTTCCTTCCTTCCTTCCTTCCTTGTTTCCTTCCTTCCTTCCTTCCTTCCTTCCTTCCTTCCTTCCTTCCTTCCTTCCTTCCTTCCTTCTTTCCTCCTGCTCTGTCCTTCCTTCCTTCCTTCCTTCCTTCCTTCCTTCCTTCCTTCCTTCCTTCCTTCCTTCCTTCCTTCCTTCCTTCCTTCCTTCCTTCCTTCCTTCCTTCCTTCCTTCCTTCCTTCCTTCCTTCCTTCCTTCCATAAATCAGCTTTACACAAAAACGTCATCAACAGGAATTTATCGTTTTTACCTCGAGATGACAAATTCTTATCGTGGGGAATTCTTTTGACGGTTTATCGTGAACGGTAAAATATCGCCCATTCCTACTGGTCATGTGACGATAACGATAATTAAATATATAATTCAATATAGTAGAAGAATTAAAACGAGACTAAAATGTAGATTACAAAATAAAAACCAAATGCTAAAATTTGTTTTCATTTTCGTTGACCAAAACGAGACAAAATGTTCTACTAAAGATCCTTAATGTCCATGTTTTCAGTAGTTTCTCTGGTTTAGTTCTGCTGGGTGACGTTAGTCCTCAATCCCAGTCGCTGCAGCGGGGAATCAGATCCAGAAGATGCAGCTGCAGAGTTAGAGGCTGATGCCGTTAACGCAGAGATCTAGTTAACGTCAATTAAAAACAAAGTTACATAAAGAAATGCGGGGATCTGCTCTGGGGCTGGAGAAGAAGAAGATCCATCTTTGGATACACTTTCCTACATAGACGTGGAAAAGAAACCCAATGTGTCGTCGAAAAAAGAAAATCATGGGGAGAAATGCGGTAAAATAAATATGTTGTAAACTCAAATTAGAGTCTTCTGTATCTGGAATGAATTTATTCTTGAGTCTATAAGGTAACAATAATATAAGAATAAGATAACCTTGTTTGAATTGTAAAATGGGTTTGGCTAAATACAATCTGACTAAAACTAGACTAAAATGGTCCTGGACAATTCTGCATAAAATAAGACCAAAAATGCTCAGACTTTTAGTCGACTGAAACTTGACACGACTAAAGGAGTATGAACTAAAACGAATAAAAACTAAAATGATAGCTTGACCCAAAGAAAAACAAACCTCACCTGAGGTCTGACTGACCCACGACCTCAGGTGAGACCGGACTGGGTCAGTCCGGCCTCAAAGCCTGCACGGCTTTTCAGCAGAAGCGGCTGGTAACGATGATCAGCCCTCCTCCACCCTCCTCCACCCTCCTCCACCCTCCTCCACCCTCATCCCTCCATCCATTCAGCAGCCTGGAAACAGGCGCATTTAAAATAACGCCATTGTGTCAAAAACCTGACATTCGGCTCTCCTATTCTCCAATCTGCTCCTTTTCAGTCTCCTCCTTTTCTTTTCCTTTTCATCTCCTTCTTCGTGTGCAGCAGGCCATAAGCTGCTTGTAGCACAAATCACATTTTAATTAGCTGGATCCCGCTAACGACCTCCTCCTCCGGGATTACCTGCCAGCGTCCGTCTAATCCCTTCGTCCTCCGTCTCCTCTCCCCCCCTCGCTCACCTCTTTCTTCCTCCCGCCACTCCCTGACCCCCTTCTACCTCATTTCCCCGGTTTTGTTCTTCATCTCCTTCCCCCTCAGACTCGAGCGGAGGGTTTTTCCGTCCTCGTGGAACGTCTGATATTTCACATTCTGCATACATACAGACATTCTCACCATTTTCACACTCCACAGATTTCATATCTTTTGTGCGGTTTTCATATCACCACACAGTTTTTACTTCCATTTGCTTGGCTGCTGGAATTGTCACATAAATAAAGCAGCTGTGCATTTTTCCCCCATTTCATTTCTTCCCTACTTTTTTCATCCATATATTTCCATATAACGTATCAAGCTGAAATTGTCAGTTTGCTATTTGCTTCCTCCTCCCATCGGTTTTATTCGAATTCATGTTCTTTGGTCATTTCCCTTCAATATCTCATCACTGCTCTGCTGATACGTGGCAGCGACAGCGTTTGCGCCGCTGCAGAGAATATTCAGCAGCTGCAGCTTTACATTCATTACAGTCAACACCGCGTTGCCCACACAGTTGTACTGTTGCAGAGAGAAAGGGATAATAATTGCAGTTTATGAAGTAAACACTGACTGAAATAATCCACTGCAAAGTTCCCTGCAGCAATTAAAGATCGGTTAATACGGAGAAACTGTTGCATTTGTAACAGCATCTCTGTATTGACCGATGAGAACATGATTAATGATAACTGATAGTTAAACTAACTTTGGAAAGCCGATAAAAATCCCTGAAGTGAACTCTCGGTAGGTTTTACAGAAGAACCTGCAAATTCGGTCAAAACTGTCTCCATATAAGACACTGGCTTCCCTTTTTCCACCAAACCGGTTCCAGAGCTGGTTCTTTCACATCTCTAAAAGACAGGTCGTCTCGTCCTCAGACCACTGCTGCTTTGCTGCATCCAGATTCATTCTTATTTAAAAATGTCTCCGTCTCCCAGTTTTGCTATTGCCGTTGGTCTTAACAACTCTATCCCCTCCGCTTACGTAGCGGTTCTTTCCTCTAGTCCAGCAAAGAGTTGGTGCTACCTTGGAACCGGATTTTCTGGCCTGGAACCAGATCTTTGTCAGTGGAAACAGAAAGCCTGGTGTTCTGCCGAGAAATGCTACTTTGTGGTTCTGCGCATGCGCACAGTCGATTTTCAAAGTTTGATTGCCACGCTAAATTGATAATATGGGATGATGAGTATTTGATCCTTCAAAAATACACTACCCATGACATGAATTGCATTACACATTGTGAAAATTATACGATAAAGAGGGAAAAAAAACAATTTTATCGCTTTATTTGATATCAATTCAGTCATTCACCTTTATTTAAAAGGAGCCGTCTGTAAGAAATGGCCAAAACTGGTACTGCAGTCAGTTTCAAAATATTGTTGAGCGGCGTGTACCCTCCCCCTCCTCCCCCCGACCAGAGGTTGCCAGGTAGGCTGCAGAATGCAGCAGGAACGTAGGCTGCCATGGCTGAGATAATTAGAGCCGAGCTGGCAACCCGGATGCCGAAACAATACTGACTTGGTGATTGGGAGATAGGTGGAGGGTGGAGCTTAAGAAACAATACTGACTTGGTGATTGGGAGATAGGTGGAGGGTGGAGCTTCAGAAACAATACTGACTTGGTGATTGGGAGATAGGTGGAGGGTGGAGCTTCAGAAACAATACTGACTTGGTGATTGGGAGATAGGTGGAGGGTGGAGCTTCAGGCCAAAACAAAAAATGACAACATCAACATCAGTTGAGGGCTGCAACTCCTCTTTTTAAACTGGAATATCCTGGCTTGAGTGCTGTTGTTAGTGACATAAGTATTTGAAATTAACATGATTTTTAAATGTCTGTTGACATATCGGGGTCATTTTATGATTCGTTTTATTATTGCTCTTACATACAGCTCCTTTATTTAACCAGGCAGGTCATTAAGAACACATTCTTATTTACAATCACGGCCTGGCAAGCGACAACAACCACTTGGAGGAAAGGAAGTGGGCTAGGGAGTAAAACACAGTAAAATTGTAGCTCTACAAAGGTAGAAAACCATTAGGTAGCATTTTTTGGCAAAGCAGCAGAAATTGGCAGAACACCGGTTCCAAACTCAGCACTTGTCCAGATCCAGAACCAGAACCAGCCATGGAACCGGTTTGGTGGAAAAGGAGTAAGAAACTAGTGCAGCACTGATGTAGCATCCACCAAAACCTTGAATTTGACCTCTTTCTGACCCGTTTCACTCTCTGACTGAGCAGGAAACACCTTTATCAGTCTAATTCAGTCACACAAGCATCCTATCAAAACATTAGACACTTCACAAAAACAGTACAATAATCTAAATTTGAGTGAGTGGAATTGAACCATGAACTCTTCTCCCACTGGAGGTGATATAAATCACTGTAATGTTCAGTCTACTTTCAGAAGTTAGCCCCGGTTGGATCCAAGCGCCAACGATCTCACGTTCATACTGAGGCCATATTAAGTAACAAAACACCACAGATTGCTCCAAAACAGAGGTGTCAAAAGTATTCACATTCATTACTCAGGTAGAAGTATAGATACTAGATTTTAAAAATACTCCTGTAGAAGTTGAAGTATCAAGTTTTTTACTCAAGTAAAAGTATAAAAGTACTAGTTTCAAAACTACTTAAAGTATAAAAATAAAAGTAATGTAAGGGGGAAAAAAGCCATTAATGACAAAAGCCATTGAAAATTAATGCATCTTAGTATAATGCAAATATATTAAAGAACCATATATGTGTACTATTGAGCATTAACATGTGTTTCAGAGAGCAGGAGATATGATGACTAGTTGCCTATAAGTATTGTAATGGTGCAAAAAGTCAAACTTCAGAGGCATGTTATCATTTATCCTAACCTTTATTGGAATGTACATCCAAGTTTAGTTGCAGGAATCTGAGGGAACGGATGTAAGAACAAAACTGGACAAGAACATCTGAAACAACCACAACCAAATTCACTCTATCCGGATGGAGCAATTTAACTGGATAGTTTTTTTTTAAAGGCCGAAATGAAATAGAGTAACAAGGCTGTTTTTAAAATGTAAGGAGTAAAAAGTACAGATAATTGCGTGAAAATGTAAGGAGTAAAAGTAAAAAGTCGTCTGAAAAATAATTACTCCAGTGAAGTATAGATAACCAAAATTTCTACTTAAGTAAGGTAACAAAGTATTTGTACTTTGTTACTTGACACCTCTGCTCCAAAACATACCAAATTTACATATTTACAACCAGGTTTTAATCGGTTTTAATCTCCATAGCTAGATTTAACACCCATGCTCTTTTTTTTTTTTTTTTTTATGAATCGGATTAAGTGAATTACAGTGAATTAGTTTGAATGACTTTGCCATCTGTGTAAAGGGCCTTGAGATCACTTTTATTATGATGTGGGACTTAACTGAATGTACAACTGTGAAAGCAGTGAGAGCAGCTGATGGACCTGCGAACCAGACGGCGTTTCCTGCGGTCCTGGCGACATCAGTGTCCTGATCCCTCCGACGCCTGTGATGATCACCGTTAAAAGGCTGGAGTCTGTGATGTATGTTGTTTAATTTGTTATAGCTTGGCTGACTTGTAATATGTTCAGATGCAGCCACACATATATTAACCGACAGCCAATTAATTTCCCACCAGTTTGAGGTTCCTCATCATAGAAATTAATGGCGTAACGGCAATTGACTTTGGCTGAGAGTCATCGGGGATTGACCCGCGGAGGAAGGGCACTATGTTGCATAAGCTGTTGCTATGGAGTATAGGCTCCAACTGCTCCTACACTTGAAGAAAACCTGGGTTGTTAACCTGCAAATTAACCATAATTTATTTCCTTTATTGGGATCTTTACCAGTCTACAAATCATCCTTCATTTGATTTAGAAAGGATCCACGGCTCGACTTTCCCCTGGCATTGTTTACATGTCGCCAGGGCGATGTGTGTTGTTAAAGGAGGTCACGCTTCGTTGGACATCCAGTGTCGGAGACGGTGTTACAGTGATGCTTCCCCATGAACGGAACACGCAGTAATAAATGTAAGCAAGCAGCATCTTTCAGCTTTTCGCTGACTAGGGGTTCCTGAAGCAGATCATCATGTTCCACTTATTGATTTGGCATAAGGTTTATTTTTTCATTGGATGCCCTTCCTGAGACAGTCCTCCCTATTTATCCGGGCTTGGAACCGGCACCACAAGTGAGGAGAGCAATCTGGTGTTCGGTGTCCTTCCCAGGGACGCCTCGGCATGGACTCGGGATCCAATTTCAGTATGTCTGGCCACATAAACTATGAACTTCTGCAGCTTTTGCGTGGATGACCACCGAGTACTCTAGGTTTTAAGGAGTAACTGGGCCTGTGTCGAAAAAAAACGATTTTCCAATTCTAAATCGATTCTCATATTAATTCCTAAAAATCGATTTGTATGTCTATAGATCGATTTTTTTTTTTTTTTTTTCATCATTACGTTACAACTTTTGGTATTTTTGTGTTTATGGCCAGAAAAGGATGTTTTGTTGGACACGATGTTTTTGCCTTTAAATATGTTTAAAGGTATGAAAACATTAAAGTTTTCAGTTATAATTGCATAAATTGTCTATATTTAATTACTTTATATACTGTCTTGGGGTTACATTTGCATAAAATGCTAAAAACCAAATTCTCAAAAATTAAAAACCCGAAAAAGACCGAAAATGAAAAAAAAAAAAAAACGATCATACGTTTGCTGTCCTGGATCTGTTTGATAATTCTGACCCACACAATGTTTCTGAAAGCAGTTCTATCAGCATTCTGGGAGGTGATTAGTCCTTACAGCATCATTAGCTGCTAATACTTGCTGTTGAATCTCAATATAATACTAGTATTAATATGCTGCAGAACTACAGTCATATAATTCATGCAACAGCTCAAACAACAGTTTTAATAACACTAACCCAAATCAATATCGGAATCGAATCGGATTGAACCAAATCTTGATAATCGATTCTGAATCTTACGAATCGGAATCGAATCGATTCTTGACATTTGAATGGATCCCCAGCCCTGGGAGTAACTGAAGTAAATGTTCGACCCCATGCAGGATATCAAGTTGAGGTTTCGTGCCAAACAAAGACAACTCTTTATTCTCCTAGTCCTGCTTTAGACTTTAGAGGGTGGGGGGGGCTCCACCCTATCCTTCTGCTCTTCCTCTCCTCCCGCTGTGAGAGCGGCAGGGCGGAGGAAAACCTTATTAACCTAGGAGGGATCGTTATGCTAATACCTGCCAAATAAGTGGATTAGCAGGAGGGTCACCGTGGATTAGCCATTGTTTTTGGTCCAATCCTGCAGTCTCCCCTCCCCGGAACCCCATAATCTGGGTGAAATCCTGTATAGGAAAAGCCCTGGACCACATGGGTCCCAGACGTCATCCTGCTGTTGACCTCCTGCATCGCCACGGAGACCAGCCTTTGAGAGAAAAAAAAGTCCCTCTCTTGTGATGGTTGCCGTTGTTGAACCTTCAGCATCACCCAGCTCCTCTCTGCCCTCCCTGCTCTCTTTGTCTGCTCTTCCCCTCGCTGTAAAACAGAAACATCAAAGCTGCTGTTGCTGTGGCAACCTCGCGCAGACCTCCTTCCCCACTGACCTCCATTCAGACCGGCCGCACTAATTGGCCGATTCGGCCCTTAGACGAGGCTAATGGGCAGACGACCAGGAATTAAGGCCTTCGTATGTCGTCCCTTTTCACTCCGGCTGAACGGTGGATGAAGCGGGGATGTGCTGAGCTGGAAGCGATACGGGATTCGTTACCGAGCACAGGAAGCTGACGTGACCCCCAGTGACAGACAGGGAGGGGTCGGGTCAGCATGTCTCGGACAGAAGAAGGCCACCCAACTCTAGACAAACAGCAGAGCCGAAAGTGTGCTCAGGTTTCAACATGCATCGAAGCATGATCACATATCTGTATTTAAGAGATCACACGGGGCAGGTGAGTGTATTACAGGGTGTATTATGGATCTACTTTGGCTTTAACCCTGAATCGAGTCAGATAGCTTTTAAAGCTTGTTTAATTGTGGAAAAAACTAGATGAGGACATGAAAATGTGCATGAACTCAAAACAATTTAAAAATAAGTCTAAACAAACACTCTTGGCCAGCTACAAAGAACTGGAAAGCTAATCTGGACAGCTAAAACATGTTTTTATTTAGTTATCACGTTTGTAATGTGGGTTTTATTTATATTATATATATATATATATATATATATATATATATATATATATATATATATATATATATATATATATATATATACATATATATACATATATATATATATATATATATATATATATATATATATATATATATATATATATATATATATATATATATATATATATATATATATATATAATTGTATTTTATATATAATTATTTATTATATATAATAATATAATATAATATAATAATAAATAATATATTAATATTATATACTATATGACAATGTAAGGGGGGGCTGAACTTGATAAGCTATATAATATTATTATATATATATATATATATATATATATATATATATATATATATATATATATATATATATATATATATATATATAATATATATATATATATATATATATATATATATAATATATATATATATATATATATATATATATATATATATACACAGTAAATATATATTATATATATATATATATATATATTTGAGAAAAATAAAAATAAAATCAAAAATAAAATAAATCTTTTGTTGTACCGTTTTGGCTCTCAGTTGTCAAGCATCCACCTCTGAGGGTACGGGGATCTACTAATGTCTTTCTTCTATATTTTTAGCCGGGGCCACTGCCAATGGAAACTAGCTTTGTAGCTAAAATTGGGTGCATTTGCATTTTTAATTCTAAATGTATATGAATGTACACTATCCCTTCTCAAATAAACTGAATTGAATTGAATTGAATGGGCAGCTGGCTCATGTCGAGCTGAGACATCAATGCTGAGCAGTACTTTTAAAGGGCCAGACGTCTTTTTTCAGGGAAGGTCTTGCATTTTTCAGCAAGATAAAGCAGAAGCCCAGAGTGCAGGTGCTGAACAAGATCTGCCAGCAGTGCAGATTTCCACCAGCTGGAACATTTCCTGCAGCATGATTTGAGAAAATACTCAAAAAATTTGCCAAAACAATAGGAAGGTTCAAAAAAGCAACTGCAGTTTTTGATTTTTTTTTTCTGATTTTCCTGCGGAGTTGGTGTTCTGTTGCATTTGCTTACTTTGTAGTAACTTTAACTTGCAAATCATTGCTTTCTGTTTTCTTCACAAGTTGCACGGTGTCAGTACTTTTGTGGATTCTTGTGTTTTCTGCTCAGCACATACACTGCTGTATCATTAATTCCTACTGCCACGGGGAGTTTCCTTTGAAGAGGCAATTAAATGTTAGTGAAGTGAAATAATTAACCGTTACTTAAGCCCTCTTTAGCCTCAGTTTCCACGCCTGTCAGGCTCCCGGTTCACGTATGGCACATAAAAAGGTTTACAGTGACATCATGCTTTAAGAGCCTGAGGGCTAAAGCTTTACCCTCAGAAACTATAAGTCAGCACCGTCACCAGCTGATAATCTACGTTTACATCTGTTTCAGGACAGTAGATTCACCCTGGTGCAAGAGTACGGTGTCATAAATAACAGCGTAAGTGGCTTTGAACAATGGCGACGCCATGATTCACCTGACTGCTGCGGCTCAGGGGCAGCATGCAGAAAACGCTCCATTAAAACGGGGAGGATGTCCAGTGATCTCACTTTTATGAACCTCTTTACCCTTTCAGACCCCCCCGAGTCACCTTCAGTATAAATGCATGATGCATGATTGTGCTGACGACTGACGGTAAGAAGAAAGGTAAACATATATCTCCATGTCACCTATTGAAGTGAAAATTAAACTGTGTGTGAATTTTATCGCTCCCGTTAATACTTCATACATATATGTATAAATGGACTTATATACACATGGTGTCTGGTTTGTATTAGTTTTGAATATTTAACTTAATTGGCACATAAAACTAGATTTTCCCAAATGATAATTTATGGTGCAATTATGGCTGCAAGAAAGAGGCGCCTTCACACCAGAGGGAATAAAGTGTTGGTGTCTTTCTGGAGAAGAATAACTGGATGGGATGTGCAAGGTGACATTTAGTTTTAGCAAGTTTCTGGGGAAGTGGGAGCCTTCATTACTCAGTTGATGAATATCAGAAATTACAATCCAATGATTTAAACGTGAGGAGGATGTTTTAAATAAACCAGTATTATGGTGTTTTTGCTTCGACTCAAGCTCATATTAGATTATTTTCCCCCCATTCTGAATCCTCCAAGTTCCCTTACAATACGTGCATGAAGAGAAACCTCTCCGTTAACCTGTTGGCGAGTTTGAGCTGTTCATTTGTTGCCCTGCGAGGAGAACTTGTGATTAATCTTTCTTCCGACTGGTGTTGTTTTTATCAGCCTCTTTCAATTTTAGTCTAGTCTTTGGGTCAAGCTATCATTTTAGTTTTTAGTAGTTTTAGTCACGTTCATTCTCCTTTTAGTCGTGTCAAGTTTCAGTCGACTAAAAGTCTGACCATTTTAGTCTAGTTTTAGTCAAAGATTTATTTAGCCAAACCCATTTTACAATTCAAACAAGGTTATCTTATTATTATATTATTGTTACATTATAGACTCAAGAATACATTCATTCCAGATACAGAAGACTCTAATTTGAGTTTACAACATATTTATTTTTCCACATTTCTCCCCATGATTTTCTTTTTCTACAACACATTGGGTTTTCTTTTCCACGTCTACGTAGGAAAGTGTATTCAAAGATGGATCTTCTTCTTCTCCAGCCCCAGAGCAGATCCCTGAGTTTCTCTATGTAACTTTGTTTTTAATGGACGTGAACCTAGAGCTCTGCGTTAACGGCATCAGCCTCTAACTCTGCAGCTGCATCTTCTGGATCTGATTCCCCGCTGCAGCGACTGGGATTGAGGACTAACGTCACCCAGCAGAACTAAACCAGAGGAAACTACTGAAAACATGGACATTAAGGATCTTTGGTAGAACATTTCGTCTGGTTTTGGTCAACGAAAATGAAGACACATTTTAGCAGAGTTTTTATTTTGTAATTTACATTTCAGTCTTGTTTTTATTCCTCTATGATATTGCATTATATATTTAATTATCATTATCGTCACATGACCAGCATTTTCGTTGCATCTCGTCTTGTTTTCCTCAGGTGATAAAGGTTCGTTGATGATGATATTTAGTCATAATTTTCATTGACGAAAGCAACTTTACTTCCGACTAGGAAGAAAAGTCTCCGCCCAGCTACACCTGTAGAGGAAAGTGTCCATGAGTCGTCCTCATTAGGGGCGACAAGTATCTCAGCTGACCCTCCAATGTGACAGTCTAACCCCAAAGTTGCATGCTTGTTGTTTTAAATCTTGGCTCCAATAACGACTATTATCGTGGTTAAATCCAAGGAAGTGTGACAGAACGAGCCCAAATATAAGCAGGGTATCACATCATAGACTGGCCTCTGTTTCTATGTGGCCCTAAACCATCTGGATGTTCCCCAGGAAAGGTGACCTGGTTGGCCGTCTGTGTTTTCCCTCCCAAACCAGTGCCTGAATTTGGACATTTTCGTATGCGAGTAAAGGAAAATGTGCAGATTTTAACAAGAAGTGCCGGCATCACCAACAAAATAATAAATATTGGAGTAAAAGTGTTTAACTTTGAGCGTCTCTGCGGCGCCGCATCAGCAGTTGGCATCGGTGAAGCTTAATTCAGAGTGAGAGGCAGGCCTCATCAATCAGGGCCGCGGTGAGCGACAGCTCCGCAAACGCTCCGCCGTGTTCCTGGTTTCATCCGTAATAGGAAACAATATGGGTTTAAGGAGAGCGGGTCCACTCGGTGATTTGCTGCTAAGCCGCTCATTAATTGCTCAGATCATTAATCTGCGGGGCTTAATAAGCAATCAGGAGGCTGTAGCGCGGAGCAGCAGCATGTGACCGGCGCACACCTTAAGCCTCCGTTAATGCCCGACTCCACCCGCTTAATTCTGACTGGGAAGTTTTGGGTCCGGGGTCTAATCGCCTGGACGGGATCACCGGGGCTGCAGGGTGGGATGTAACAGAGTACATTTACTTTGATACTCTCATTAATTTTGTGTTTAAACTGAGCCCTTCCAGCCGTCTGCTACTTTATCACGTGTGAATTAGCGCTCTGTCATGTCTTTAACCTGCTCTCCTTTTATTCGCCCCGGCCTCTTTGTTAAGCTGGGACACCAGCTGGGAACCTTTGAGCCATTTCGTTAATTGGCGTACTTCAGAACAGTTTTATGTCCACCAGAGATGGTCTGAACTCCGAACAAGTGGCTTTAGGGAAGAAATAGTGTGTCTGGATGGAGCACGAATAACGAATAACTCGTTTCTTAAAATTCCCCCATTCAGACCGTAGCCGGGGCCGGTCCAGCACCTTCACCCGGCTGGAAAGGATGCGTTCTTGAAACTGCTATTGATGGATGACGCTTCTAGATCAGTTTAATTTTTTTTTCTATTTATTTGTATAGTGTCAAATCATAACAAAGGTCATCTCATCATCTCATCATCTGATCAGGTGATCAGAGATCGCAGGAATCCATCTCACAAGTTTGAGGAACATTGTTTTTATCCAAGAATGTGGAGATCTTCCCTCAAAGACTATTTTGCACCGAATCATCTTTAAAAATCACCCGTCGACATTTGAAATCATTTCTTTTGGTTTTTAACCTCCATCGCACTAAAGTTGCTTTCGTCAATGAAAATTATGACTAAATATCGTCGTCAACGAACCTTTATCACCTGAGGAAAACGAGATGAGACGCAACGAAAATGCTGGTCATGTGACGATAACGACAATTAAATATATAATGCAATACCGTAGACGACTAAAATGTAAATTACTAAATAAAAAAATGTGTCTTCATTTTCGTTGACCAAAACGAGACGAAATGTTTCAACAAAGTTCAATAGAGAAAGGGGCCGATGGCCGGCCACGCGGGGATCTGCTCTGGGGCTGGAGGAAGAAGAAGAAACCAACTTTGGATACACTTTCCTACATAGACGTGGAAAAGAAAACCCAATGTGTCGCAGAAAAAGAAAAAGATGGAGAGAAATGCAGAAAAATAAATATGTTGTAAACTCAAAGTCTTCTGTATCTGGAATGAATGTATTCTTGAGTCTATAAGGTAACAATAATATAATAATAAGATAAACTTGTTTGAATTGTAAAATGGGTTTGAATAAATACAATCTTTGACTAAAACGAGACTAAAATGGTCCTGGACAATTCTGACTAAAATAAGACTAAAATGCTCAGACTTTTAGTCGAAACTTGACACGACTAAAAGAAGAATGAACGTGACTAAAACTAATAAAAACTAAAATGATAGCTTGACCCAAAGACTAGACTCAAACAAAAATTGAAACTGGCTGACAGAAACAACACTACGTCCCACCATTAAATTGCATGACTTGTCCACTTGTACTTGACGACTTTAACACGGCATCTTAGAAACACCACTAACTGCGGCTTGAGATGTTTGAAGCAAAAAGGTTTACTGCATGTACAAACTGTTTTATCTTCAATTTAAAACACTTTCATGATTTTAAATGTGTCTGGAGCTTCTCTTGCCTCCTTTAACGGATCTATATCCTGTTTTTCTACTCGTGTCCTTGAATTTACATTTAATTGTTTTGCTGTGTGAATGAGACTGTTAAATTGTTTTGCTTTTTTTATATTTTGATGCTTTTAATTTGATTGGGTTTTGTTGTGTTCGAGACAAAGCCAACAATAATAATAATAATTTCAGTTGTCTTTGACACTGAAAACGCTTAACTGTGTTGTGTCCAGATGATGCAACATGAATTGTGAGCACATCAGCTAACATGGTGTCAGTGGCCGGCCCAGAACCCCCCCTGACTAGCCCTCCGTTTCCACGGTGATTCATCCCTGCAGAGGGTCTCACCAGGACATCAGGAAAACAAAGTTGGGCTCACCGGGGAGCCTGCAAAGCCTGAGCACCTGTTTACCTGACGCACTGTCCTCCGTTAACACTCTGACATCACCTCGGCACACGCACTCCTCGTCGTTAGTTCCCATGATGCAACACTAACCTGGCAACCAGACCCGTGGCTACCTCCCCTGCTGCTTCCATGCTCTCATTGGATAAGTTCCCGGGGGTCACGGCCCGGCACTGCCCAACCGCCCCCCCGCCGGCCTGCCATCTGCCTGGGAGACGCCGCCTGGAAGCGGCACGGCCCACCGGGAGCAGCTGCTGGCGCTGACGGAGGTGGGTGACCGCCGCCAGCACCAGGCGGGAGGCGGCTTCGGCTCGGCCGCTTTTAGCAGGCGCTCGCTTCCTGTTCAGGGAGCCGCGACTTTGATCCCCGAGATAATCACGCGTTAGCCTGATGAAAGCTCATGACAACAATGTGGAAATGACCCTCCATCCATCCCCCCATCCATGTTCTATACCTCTTTAATCCTGTTGGAAACGACCGGATAAATGCAAATATATCCTGAAATTAATGTCACCAAAACAAAAATATTGGACAATGTTGGTCAGAGGTCAGAGGTCAGAGGTATTAGGTTCTACCTCAGATAAAAAAAAAAAAACAGCACACCATTATGTGTTTTATCAGAATCAGAATCAGAATCAGAAAAGGGTTTATTGCCAAGTTTTCACACGAGGAATTTGTTTTGGGGATTGGTGCAACACAATACAAATATAAAAACAAATATATAAGAGATAAAATAAAATAAAATGTATAAACAATAAAAAGTATAAACAGTAAAATAAAATGTAGACCGGAAATGTACAAAATGAGGTTTTAAAGTGCCGGGTGAGTCTGTACAAAAGTGACTTAGGAACTTAGGATAGGTAAAAAGTATAGACAGAAATGTACAATGAGGTTTATAGAAATAAAGACAAGACATTAAATCAACAACTTAGGAGTAATACTAAGTACCCCATTACTGCTTCCATAGGATTTAACCCTTTATGACCTACCATAGAAAAAGTCTGCCTAAGCATATTTCTACATTTTTGCATGCTATACTGCGATTTTATGGAGTATTTTTATTTGCTATGCATAAAAAAACCCCATATAATCCAATCTTTAATAATCTGTGTGTTACAAATCCATAGTAACTAAATAAATTGCTAAAAAGTGCAATTGACAACCAAAATTTTAATGTACGTGTCAACGTACGTCAACGTAGGACATGCTGTGATCACGTACCGGATCTATAAATAACCTGCAATGTCAATTATGAAGATTTCCGTGTGCGCAATTTTATTGGATTATCATGTGATTTTTCCAAACGATTTAATGGATTAAAACTCTGAGACACTAAATGCAGGATATGTTAGTGAAACGTTTCCTGTTTAACATGCAGAAAGAATTAATGCTCTGTTTTATTTGGTTGTAATTGTACATTTTGAAAATCAATATTCAAAAACGGGAGCGCCGGAGCTCCAGCCGGTCAGAAAAGGTTAAGAGAGAAAGAAGTGTGCACAATAAGTGTGCGTTAGCACAATGCCAAAAGAGAAAGAGATAAGCATCGATCTAGAAGCAATTGTTGCTGCATGTCAGTCTGACAGTGTGTACAGTGATGAACATGATCCGGCAGCCCCCCCAGGCTCAGCGGCGGAGGGGTGATGGTTTGGGATAAGTTATACACCAGGGCGGGTGTCAGTTCTGCCTCTGGGAAGGCCCTGGTCTAAGTAATCTTCTGTGCTGGTCACATGATGTTTTTTCTGATTATCAAGATCTTCAATGATCAGATGATTATCACTTCTACACAGAAATGTGTGCAGATGATGCTTGAGTGTACATCCACGAGTTCCGCTCTCTCCGAACAGCCTTTATCGCTTTGGCACGAGCATACTGAAAACCCGAAACCGATACCTAATTACTAAATGGGTAGTGGAGCAAACAGGATGTTACCAATTAGCTTTAAACATTTTCAGAGGACTGATACAGGATCACTTTCGTTCTATCAACCCTAAGAAGTGAATCAATGCCTCTGTGGGCTTCTTCCTCCTTCACTCAGTGGGAAGGGCTTTATATTTCAAGTGCTTTTAAGTTTCACGCCAATAAAGAAAACTCATGCTGACAGAAAGGACAGTTTGACAGTTTATTCAAGCTGCAATTTAAGAGCCAAGAAACTAACTCGGAGGAGATTAATGAGCAGTCAACAGTGCTGAATATTCATGATAATAGTAATGCATGTGGCTGCTGAGGCTACGGTTTGTTTACGGCAACGTGTCAGAAAATAAACCCAAAACAAAAGAAGGGACTCTTGAAGAAAATGGGAACAGTTCACCTTCTGAAGACAGAAACATATTATTCATTTACGACTCATTATTCACTGTTATCTGGGAGATAAGGGCAGAGTTATGGTGCACTGACTAAACCTGACAGAAGTGGAAAATCAGGGAGGAAAATACACAACAGCGGCTCTTTAATCTCAGAATATAGACACTGTTTTACTCCCAAATACAACGTCAGATAAACTCAGCATTTGCAAAATTAAGAGTTAAGTAAATATAACTGCAATAACTCCCAGAAACCATGACATCATTATACTTTATTCATTTATTCTTTGTTTTTTTATGAGCTGAAACTATTTCCTGGGATCTTATTGAAATGTTGGAGTCGTGTTTTGGTCAAAATACGACGAAAACACTATTTAAAAACCTCTATTTCAACCATGTCCCTACAGCTCTGTCCTTACAGGGAGGATTTAAATGCTATTATTGGCTCCGCCCACTCTTCTGCGGGCTGTTTGGGACGATTCGGGTCTGGGATGTTTCTGAAATGCATATTTTCACATAGAAGTTATGTTTAACTTGTCTGAAAACACTCTGATGACCAGAAATATCCAGATATGAGGGCAAAAACAAGACCAAAGACCGGTTTCTCTGGGTGAAAGCGTGTCATTGGGTGTCTGGAGCAGCTACTAAATTAAAACCTCTGACATTACTGTCGCCCATATCAGTCAGTGGGCGGTTCCGGTCTGCAGGGCGCTGTGGGTGACATCCCAGTCCCGGATCAGCGTTCAATCATCCAACTTGACCAAATTTAAAATCTTGCTGTATTTACGGTTCTTCTGCCGGAGGGGGGAGGAGTTAATGACCCAGCTGCTACGAACAGAGAAGATTTAACTGAAACGAGAGCTGTTTCTTTTTAATGCATTGAGGAAACGGTGTCAGCTTTTGGAAAAGGGCATACGATGTTTCTTTTAAAGTGTCTAGTCCTAATCGGTGACTTTAAGTAACCCTTGAAACTTTTACCTGGAAGATTCTGAGGGACCATTAATAGGTCCTGGGAGACTCCAATATGCTCAGTGAACCCTGAAACCTTTTCCATTACCTTTCAGCCACCGCAAAATACACCTGGAACCTAGGGATGGGCAGTATGGACTAAAAAATGTATCACGATAATTTCTGGCATTTATCCCGATAACGATAAAAATGACGATAAAAAAATACCAATTCAACTCCACCTTTTTATCTATATATCTATCTCGCTCTCAGATCCGCCATGTTTGTTACACAAAAACATCATCAATGGGAATTTATCCTTTTTTCTTTCTTTCTTTCTGGCTCATTTCTTTCTTTCTTTCTTTCTTTCTTTCTTTCTTTCTTTCTTTCTTTCTTTCTTTCTTTCTTTCTTTCTTTCTTTCTTTCTTTCTTTCTTTCAGGCTCATTTCCTCCCTTCCTTCCTTCCTTCCTTCCTTCCTTCCTTCCTTCCTTCCTTCCTTCCTTCCTTCCTTCCTTCCTTCCTTCCTTCCTTCCTTCTTTCTTTCTTTCTTTCTTTCTTTCAGGCTCATTTCCTTCTTTCCTTCCTTCCTTCCTTCCTTCCTTCCTTCCTTCCTTCCTTCCTTCCTTCCTTCCTTCCTTCCTTCCTTCCTTCCTTCCTTCCTTCCTTCCTTCCTTCCTTCCTTCCTTCCTTCCTTCCTTCCTTCACGTACGTTGTGCGTGGATTTAACGCAGAACCATAAATCAGCTTTACACAAAAACTTCATCAACAGGAATTTATCATTTTTACCGTGAGATGACAAATTCTTATTGTGAGGAATTTTTTTGACGGTTTATCGTGAACGGTAAAATATCACCCATTCCTACTGGAACCTTAACCAAAAGTAAAACTTTTCAAGAAGCTTCACAACAAAACTGGAAGCTTCGGATGCACAAACCGTATATCTCAGTAAAGAACTGCACGAAATAATCAAGAGGCCCAACGGTGTCGGTGTGCAGCGGCACTCGGGATCCTTGCTGCTGCACATCAGTCGGATTCTGGCCGTGCTCTGATTTAGAGGCGCTGCCAAACGCACACACACACACACTCCCAAACACACACCTCCTTCTGTAGTGTGCAGCGGCCACCGCAGATAAGCTCAAATAAACAACAGACCAAGAAAAATAAATCCAACACCCTCTCTCTTTCTGCCTCCCCGGGGACAAGAGAGGGCATCCAAAGAATGCTGCGTGTTTCTCTAAAGCTTCTTGACACGGCATTCACTTCCACACAAACACAAGCACCACATGCTGGCCATACAAATAAGAAACGGGGAGGGAGGTCTGGTTCCACTGGGAGGAATCACCTCTTCTATCGCTTCTCACACTCCTTTTATCTCATGACTAATGAGGAGCAGATATGCACACGAAAACACCAACACACTGGAGGAGCTGCATGCATGCAAACACCTCAGGATTGTGGTTTCGTCAGACCGTCTCTCAGCGAGTGTCCCACTTCTGAAAACACTACTGCTTACATCATTATGCAATGGATGAGTGTGTCCAGTGTGTGCATGTGTGTGTGTGTGTGTGTGTGTGTGTGTGCTCAGCCCACAAAGGCTTTGAACACTCTTTCCTCAGCATGGAGTGTTGTACCACTACAGGCTCTAATGAGTTTGTCCATGTAGAGAAAGAGTGTGTGTTTGTGAGACTAACGGCATCTCTACCGTTAGTCAGTAAAGTAAGTTTTTGCACACTAAGCAGTTGCCACCACCAGAATAGTAAATTAACTTCTGCTGTGTGTGTGATTATGCTGCAGGAGCACAATGGTCAGCCACACGGATCAATGAACCTTATCACTGATCATCTAACTCCCTTACAAATTGTGTTACGCTCGTGTTCAGACAGATATCAAATAACCTGGGGACCTCTTGAGGGAATCAGAACCCTTCTACCCATCCGTCTTCTCCTGCTTATCTCAGATTGGGTAATAGGAGCAACAATCTGAGCAGAAATCCCTTCCCTTTCACCGAGTCACATCCCCTAATCTGCCAGGAGCAATCTGAGGCATTCCCACACCAAGTTGGAGAAATTATGTCTGCAGCAGGTCCTCTGGACGGCATCCAGCAGCCATGGGATAGGGGACGTATCTAAGACCTACAGTAGCTGAATCCTTAATAAGGGCTGCTGGTCCTTCTGGGGTAGCCTAGACATTCCTGTAGATCAGGGGTCGGCAACCCGCGGCTCTAGAGCCACATGTGGCTCTTTAGCGCCGCCCTAGTGGCTCCTGGAGCTTTTTCAAAAATGTTTGACTTTTTTTTCCTTTTTATCTTCTTTTTTTTCCTCTTTTTTTCTTCTTTTTTGTCCTTTTTTCTCCTTTTTCTTCTTTTTTTCTCTTTTTTTCTTCATTTTTCCTTTCCTTTTTAATCGCAACATTTTTTCTCGATATTTCGACTTTTTTCTCGAGATTTTGACTTTTTTCCTCAACATTTCAACTTTTTTCTCGACATTTCGACTTTTTCTCGAGATTGTAGTTCAACATTAATCTCGATATTTTGACTTTTTCCTCAATATTTCAACTTTTTTCTTGACATTTCAACTTTTTTCTCGACATTTCCACTTTTTTCTCGATGTGCATAAAGAAAAAAAAAATCTCCCCCCAGTTATAACTAATATAGAAACATGCAGCATGTGTTGCCGTCATTCTAAGGCTTATACAAGACTTTTCATTTTTTGCGGCTCCAGACATATTTGTTTTTTGTGTTTTTGGTCCAATATGGCTCTTTCAACAGTTTGGGTTGCCGACCCTTGCTGTAGATGAACACACAACTATATCACATTTTTTAAAGATTTGCAGCCCCATTTATAAAAGCTGGTGGCTCATACAACCCCTTCAATGAGTCCCAGGACCCTTTGAATGATTTCTTACTGATCTGGAACTCGTATAACAACTCAAGCCTCCACTGCACCATTAAACCTCAGAGGAGCATCTCAAAAACATCTTCAGAGACTCCTCAGTCTTTTTGATGAATACTTGCACTCCACCAAAACCTCATCGGGGAACCTGAAAAGCTCTGTTTTCAAATCCTACTGTGACCGACGGTTTAAAAACCTCCCAAATAGCCCACGGAGATCCTACCTGACTCCTAAAAACCTCCCCGGTTGGACTTCTTTGACAGACTGAAGACCTTCCTCTGGGATTCCCCAAACTTTAACTTGTTTCCTTGAAATACTGCAACCACCTCAACCTCTGGGAACTCTTCGAAATATTCTGTTAAATCCTCAAGAAAACATCTGGAAACCTCTTATTTATGAATTATCCAACATTTCTCCGGATTTGCAGTCCCATTTTGAAAAAGCTGGTAACTTTGATAACTTTTTGACTATGTTTTATAACTTGGAATCTCATCAGCCTCAAGTCCTCACTGCACTGTTAAACTTCAGAGGATTACCTCAAGAACATCTTCAGAGACTCCTCAGTCTTTTTGATGAATACTTGCACTCCACCAAAACCTCATCGGGGAACCTGAAAAGCTCTGTTTTCAAATCCTACTGTGACCGACGGTTTAAAACCCTCCCAAATAGCCCACGGAGATCCTACCTGAGTCCTAATAACCTCCCCAGTTGGACTTCTTTGACAGACTGAAGACCTTCCTCTGGGATTCCCCAAACTTTAACTTGATTCCTTGAAATACTGCAACCACCTCAACCTCTGGGAACTCTTCGGAATATTCTGGTGCATCCTCAGGAAAACATCTGGAAACCACTTATTTCAGAATTAACAGTTCCATTTGGAAAAATCTGGTAACTCCTAGGGGTGGGCAAAAATATCGATATGGCAATATATCGCAATACTTTTCCAGCCGATTCAATATCGATATTCAAAATTTGAATATCGATATTTTTTTATTTTTTTTTTATTTTTTTATTTATTTATTTTTTTTTAATATTTTTTATCCCCGATTTATTTCCCATTATATCACCCAGTGTTCCTACCTAAGTGACAGTCCTGGGCATTGCCACTCTCTACCAACCCTGGGAGGGCCCTGCACTGAGCTCAGGTTTTATTTCATGTTTTATTTCATTTTATAATTTATTTTTTATATAACACAATTGCCTGTCTTTAAAAAATGAAAAATAATGGACAGAGGTTTATTTATTTATGGATTTATATCTATACTGACTGATCACTGTGCCTGTCATTGGTTTTAGTACCCATCTTTCTTGTGTTTATTATCATTTGCCACATAATTAAAGCAACCTCATACTAAATTTAATGTTAATTTCATACGATGTAAATAATATGAAAAACATATACAAATATGTTGTAACTTTAGCTTGTATAGTTATAATAAAATATTGTTTTGACTCAGTTTGTCCCATGAATTGTCACTATAATCTGATGAACGTGCAACTCGGATTTTAAGATCCATCACTATCATCTGATGTACATTTATACAACTTGGATTTTAAGATGTGTAATGCATTTTTAAATTTTTCGGTGAACTATGTACAATATAATAATCGGCATATCGCATAATCGGGATATCGCAATGTGTATCGTATCGTGGCTCAAGTATCGTGATGCGTATCGTATCGTGAGGTCCTTCCCAATACCCACCCCTACTCCGATAACTTTCTGACTATGTTTAATAACTTGGAAACTCATCAAGTCCTCAAGTCCTCACTGCACCGTAAAACTTCAGAGTATTACCTCAAAAAACATGTTCAGAGACTTTTCTATCTGCTTGATGAACACCCACACTTCAGCAGAACCTCTCTGAGAATCCTGAAAATATCCCAGTTCAAAAACATGACACCTCAGTGACCCCTGAAACCCTCCACTGTTCCGACGAGCCTCCCGACTGTGACGAAACCCCTAAAACCTCCCAAGTGGCCCGCAGAGATCCTACTTGACTTCTAAATCTTCCCTACTTGCACTTCTTTGACAGACTGAGGAGCTTCCTCAGAGATTCGCTGCACTCTTTCAACCAACTCAACCTCTGGGAACTCTTCAAGAAGTTTTGCCTTCAAGAAGACATCTGGAAACCTTCTAAGCAACCTGCTCAGTGGTGTTTGAAACCGAATTCACTCAAGGTTATCTTTAACGGTCTTCAAAATGTATTTAAACATATTGCGTTCCTTTTGTGCAATTGAAAGCGTTTGTGGATCTATTATATTAATATCGTTACAATAATCTGCGCTTCATTGGTATTGACGACGATAACTTTCTATACCCACTTAAAGCTGCTTAAAATCTCTGAACCCTTGGACTTAAAGACTTCACAAATGTGAGGAAAAACTAAAAATAATGTGCTACTTTCCGGAGAATACAGTTCTGTCCGGGGAGATTCTTGACAGGCTGGAGGAGAACTGTCGGCCTCCCATCATTACCCACCGGAGAGCTGAAGAAGGAGGCGGAAAAAGGAGGCGGATAGGAAAGAAGGGAACGAGCATCCCCGAGGACGAGTGGAAGAAGCCAGAGAGTGCAGGCCTCTTGCAGGAAAACAGGAGGAAGCAGGAGGTGGAGACAGATGGAGGCGATCTGCTTCACTGAGACAAATGCATGACCCCTTCAACTCTCCTCTTTGTGTTAAAAACTAAACTCTCCCCTCAAATTCCCGTCAAAGACAGTCAACTATTAGCTTATTTGTTTTTTTTTATATATTTAAAGGAGCTTGAGGCTGGATTGAGGCAGGATTTAGAAAAAAATTCGTATACGTTTTAATTTTTCTAGTAATAATGTCAGATGAAGCGTTCCAAACCCAAGCCCTCTAGTGTATCTCTCCGTTGCCAGGCTGTGTGCTGCAAAATGTGCTGCAATTCGGGCCCAAATTTCCCGCGCTGTCCTGCGGATGTGACGTCACATGACGCTGCATGTGCGTTCTCCCCGTTCTCCCGTGCCGGCTTCACTGTTGGCCGCAGTACCCCCAACGGCCGTCGTGGCGAAGGGTGGCGCTAGAGAGTCTCATTTCTTAAAAGGAGCCTCAAGCTCCTTTAAATATATTTTTTATTGTCCATCGTTCAAATATTGAAATATTCTAGCAGTTTTCAAACCTTCTCCTTTAGAAGCAAAGAGTGCTCACTCACTGGATTCAGTTTCTCTTTTGAACTATAAAATGTATCCTAAAAAGATGCAGAAATGTAAAAACCAATGACGAGCCAATGGTGCTCCGGGACAACCTACGACACACCGTTGTCCTAAGGCTTTGATGCTTTTCATTTTCATCCGTATTCGGCATCTTATTCACTTTTAAATTTACAAAAAAGCTACAGAAGACAAAATAACTCGTCAAAAAATGTTTTCCTTGTGTGTTTTACCTCTAACGATGAATGATTGACTATCGCCACTGGAATGAACGAAGTCCGGCCTCGCGTTGCAGACACATTTTACCGCCGTCGCCCACTCAGCTGGGTGTCTCTAAATAAGCCGTGCAGCAACCTTAGCTTTCGTGGAGTGCGGACAAACTTTATAGCAATCCACCCAATCCACTTGGAGAAACTGTGCCTGTTTTGTTTGTTTCTGGAAACCTTTTCCCAACAGCTCTCGCTGCTAAGTTGTGGCTATGTCTACCCAGATAGCAAAAGATGTTAAATCAATGTTGATTCATGGTCAAAAAGGTGGATTTTTGGTTAAGGTCGACGACTGATGGATCAATTGGTGGATCAACCATCAATCAATCATTCAATTCTAATGCCAACGTGTAATCAATGCTGAATCAACGTATTCTGTTTGTCGTGCACATGGCTTCAACGTGGCTTCAATGTTTCTGCCATGTTTCGACGTTGATTCACTCATATTTTGTTCTCAGGATAAAGAGAGCTGTCGTCACTTTTCATTGGTTCGAAGTCAGTCACCAAAATGTCTCCCGCTTCAGCTCTGAACTTCAAAGCTGACATTTGGCCACTTTTGAAGGGTCCAGCTCCACAGTAGCAGGTACTCCATGCTGCATTTATGACGAGCATGTAGTAGCTGCAAGAGCAATGTGATACGTGGTTTACCGTGTTATTCGTGAGCACAGATGTAAACATTAGCATGGAACAGTGCAGTCCTCCTTTATTCACTGTTGTGACAAACACTCTGGTTGATTGTTGGCACGCTACAGCTACATTTTGGCTCGGGGGGGGGGGGGGGGGCAATTACCCTGGTGGCAAGTGTTAGGGTGTAAAAATGTACCATTCCATGCCATCTTCTAACTTTTAACGTTCAAGTTCAAGTGAAAACAATGTGATCAAAGTGCTGGACAAGCGAAAGGAAAATAAAAACAAAACAGGACCATGCAAAACATAAAACACATAAATAAAATAAAACAATAATGGCGAGTTCAGAGGGATTAAAGTTAAAAACAGTCATAGAAGGCTCTCATGTCATCTATTTTCATTGTTTTTTTTTGTCATTGATCAGTAGAGTTTCATATATTCATGTCAAATAATAATTCCTCATCTTTCAAATAGATTTAGTGTATCTGCCATCTTCATTTTATTATTATTATATTTCTTTATTTGGTATGGACATCACAATAACACAGGACAAACCAAATGCACTGTTTGAGTGTTTTAGCATACATGCTAATTTGCAATTTTGTATCATCATCATCATCATCATCATGTACATCCAGAGCCGGATTAACGCAAAGGCAGACTAGGCACGTGCCTAGGGCCCGACAGGGGGGGGGCCCAGACAGAGGGACAAAAAAAAAAAAAAAAAAAAATTTTTTTTTTTTTTTTTTTTTTTTTTGTCTGCACACATATTAATGGTTGATAACATGCCGGTAAAAACCTAAGGCATATATATATGTGCATTATTACTATATTTAGTATACATACATATATATATACGCATACATACGCACAGGGCCGCCGCAAGGGATGTGCGAACCGTGCGACCGCACGGGGCCTGGCGCCCCAAGGGGCCTGGCGCCCCAAGGGGCCTGGCGCCCCAAGGGGCCTGGCGCTCCAAGGGGCCTGGCGCTATGGGCCGTTTTTTTTTTTCCCCAATTTTTTTTTTTTCCTTTTTTCCATATCAACAGTCACGTTCCATTACAGACCTGAATGTGTACTAGTCTGTGCATATCAATAAATATATGTGCAATGATGCGCGTGTCTGCTGTTCAATACAACTGATCAGACCAAGCGCGGACACAAGCTGCTCTGATCCAGACGGTGGAGTTGGAACAAACTGTCACACAATGTCGAGAGAACGAGACAGATTCAGGAAATTTCCATCAGGGGATGAAAAAAGAAAAAAACAAAAGAAAATGGAAGAGTTTAATGCCTCTCTGAAAGGCTTGTTTGATAAATTTGTTACAAAAATCACCGATCCGCCCGGGTCTCAAGCAGCCATGGGGCCCCGCGTCGAGGTAAGCCCAGATGATGATGAGGCAGGGGAAGGTATCCAGTATTTTGCTAATTGGAGAGTTAAAATTGCGCATATAGACACCCGATCCGACCCGAAAAACCCAAAGCCCCCCTGGCTGTTTCACACAGGGCCTCGCAAATCTCCCAAACGGCTCTGCATACGCATACACATACATACATATACACATACAGACATACATACTACAGCACACTTTGTCTTACTGCAAATTGTATTGGTCTTTGTAGATTTGACTTCTTATTTAACTATTCAATTTAATCAACACATTTAATTAAGATTTTCTGCAAAATGCTCACAATCGATAAGATAAGGATAATTTAATAGCATTTAATAGAGCATTGTAATAACGTATAAATAATAAAAATCTAAAAATAGTCTGATAGACTGTTTAATATACAACACATGACTTATTTTGGAATACAAAGAACCAACTTGACTATGACTATGCTATGTAAAATGTGAATTAACTTTTATTAGTAACTTTGGTAAGTATTTCATAAATAACATCGATGGAGGGGGGCCCAAAAATCACAGTCTGCCTAGTTTAGTCCATTTATTTAATCCGGCTCTGTGTACATCATCATGTATTGTAATCAATACGTTTTCTCTAGTTGCGTTTGATGCAGTTTTTTCCCTTTTCCCTTTTCCGGCGGCACCGGATTGGACGAGGAGACGAGTCTCCAGGACCAGCCAACCACGGAGCGGCAAAGTCTAAACCACTCCCTCTCCACCTATAGTATAAATGTTTACGTAAGCCATGCGGTCAGGGTCTTTTTTTTCTTTCAAATTGCATCTGATGATCCGTCAGAGGTTTGATATCGAGTATTCTCTATAATAAAAGCTTCTAGTGAATTTTGATCAAATCGGTTCCTCCTTCCAACTTTTGAACAGGTGATCAGATTTTCATTAGCATGTGGTTAACTTAGTCGTGCCTGCAGTCAAACTGTGGAAACCTGAAGAAGGTATGAATCCGAAGTTAACCAACTGGTAAATATTAGCTAAATTAGCGTGTAGGGTCTTAATTTTATTAAGGAAATTACTTGTAAATGCCAAAGGGGTCCGGCGGTGGGTCCAAACCTTCTGCTAGGTGGACTACTGACCAGGTTGGGCTGAAGAGACTCATGCCTCCCTCAGACGGGTCCAGGACCGTCTATCCCATGTGGTGCAACAGAACCTCTTAAGTAATTATTTTAATGGACAAACTGTTTACAATCTGTGTTGGGCCTGGTTTTAATCAGCTCCCAGATCTTTTCCATCCATTCAGGGCACCGGGGTGGAGACTGTAACGGCTGCCCTGGAGGACGGGTTCTTGGTTCTGCTACGAGCTGATTTTAATCTGAACCTGGGTCTGATCCGACTGCAAGATCCTGAACGTTTTTATCTAAACGGCTCCGGTAGCGCGTCGTTCTCGCTGCAGCAGCAGCTTCTTGAGGATCATCTCCCCGTTTTAATGTTCTCCTCGTGTCTCTCAAACATCTAACCAGCGAGCACTGTGAAGCCTGAAGCCTTCAACGATTTAGATTTTTAAATGAAACGCCACAAATGGAGCTTTGTTTGATAAAAGCTTCACAGAGCTGACAGAAAAACATCACACGAACAAAACACTGTTCATTTCCGGACACGCAGCTGTATTCATCTGATATTTCCTCTGCACACTGTCACCAGAGAAATTATCCGTGTATTTGTGTTAAAATGATCCTTCCCCGTGCGATCAGACTCATCTAACTCAGAACACTTGTGTCAACAGAAGCGTAGCGGCGTTGGAGCCGCTGACGTCAGCCGGCTCACCGAGAGAGGGATTTTTTACTTCTCTAGCTCTCAGTTTTATCAGGAAATCAAACTGGTGGATGATTAAGAGCTGAGATAGAAAAACTCGCTGATGTCTCACATCTCTCATCTGAGTGTGTGTGTGTGTGTGTGTGTGTGTGTGTGTGTGTGTGTGTGTGTGTGTGTGTGTGTGTGTGTGTGTGTGTGTGTGTTGTACAGCAATTTCTACAGCTCTCAGACTGATGCAATCAGCAGATAAAAAGGTTCCATGTGTGTGTTTGTGTTTTTGTGTACCCAGACTGTATGTTTGCATGGTTTCATCTAAAGAGATGAGTGAACCTCTCTCTCTCTCTCTCTCCCTCTCCCTCTCCCTCTCTCTCTCTTTCTCTCTCGTCTCTCGCCCACTTTTTACGTTTTTCCTTCCTTTTTGATCTTTCAGTCCCAAATCTTTCCAT